>NC_133623.1:62215503-62350503 GCF_048593235.1 Sminthopsis crassicaudata | reverse complement strand
AATGCTAAAAAAAAATTAGCGTAAGCATTTAATTCATGAAAATATGTTTTAATATATTTTCACAATTGTATATCATTTTAGAAAACTAATGTGTTGATTTAAAATAAAAAAAAAATCAGTCCCAGCACATCTACTGAACTGCTATAGTGAATAGCTTATTAAAATGGAATCATGAAGACCAAAATAGAAATCCTATCACACACAAATACTCTTTGACCCTAGTCAAATCACATAATGTGCCTCAGTTTCGTAAACAAAATGAGAATAGTACTAATAATAATATTAATCTCACTGAGTTGTGAAAAACAAATGAGAGTATTTAGGAAAATTATTTTTGGAACTTTCATAAATGCTAGATACCAGTAATATTTTTATAAAGGAAGGGAAGGGGAAAAGCATCTAGACAGTCTCTACTATGAGTTAGTGTACAAAACAATTATTGTAAATATTATTCCATTTGACCCACACAAAAACCCTGTGGAATTGGCTATCATTATCATCCCTAATTTATGACTGAGGGAAATGAGGCAGAAATAAAATGCCATGTCCAATTTGAGCATTTGTAAAGAATGATTTGTTCGTGACTCTTAAGTCACACATTAACGATCTGAGGCCATATTTGAACTCATGACCCATAGCTTTCTGTACTAATCTAGAAACGTTCCAATTCTTATTCATTTAACTGTTAACTCTCAGCTGCTTACTCCTCCACACCATATGCTGGTCATATCTTGCAGTACCCCAAACTGCGGGATCCCTGTACCTTAAACAGGGTTCTCCCGCACTTCCATCCCAGGCCCAAGAGGTATATTTCTGAATCAATGAAGACAAACTTTTAGATGATAATAGAAGCTATTTGGCCAAAGTTCAGGCTCACTGAAGGGGGCTGACCCTTTTTTTTTCATTCCATCTATTTGTACAGCTTCCCTTTCTGTTGGGCTGTAATATATTCTTGTTTCCCCTAAAACCTGGGGCTAGAAGCACCTCAGATACTGAAAGTCTTTAATGACTACTATTTTTATTGGGGGATGACAGGCAATACTCTTAGGCCCTGATTGTGGGACCCAATGATATTGCATTTTGATCCTGTAGTCTCCCTCATTTTTACTACCTCACATTTAATTACACAGGCCTCTTGCTACAATTTCCCCAATTTTGTTCTAAAGCAACTTCTCATTTCTCTTCTTCCTTCTTTTCTTTCCCCATGGTCTCAATTATTAGTCTACCTCCACTGTGACATCCTTTCACCTCAAGAGTCCTCCCCTCACATATTTAGTCTTTTGAGACCTGAGCGTACAAATCACTTCCATTTTCTTTCTTGAAATCACCTACTGTGTAATAAGAAAGATATTTGCCATGTCCTTGTCACACTGCTAGGCCAAAATCATATATACCTTTTTGGAGGCCAAAGATCACACCTTTCTTTTAAAGCTGACCAATTTATCCCTGATATTCATTCAGATATTAACACTCCTAAAATGCCTTTATTTTCCTGTGCATTTATTGGACGCAATATTTAACTGTTTCAAAGTGAACCTTATCTCTTCCACCTTGAAAGGTTTCTCTTAGAAGAGTCTCAGGATAACAAAAGACACTTTGAACCATTGATAATGAGAGTTTTGATAAATTCTGGGATTGCAGAAAAAGTTGAAATGTTCACAAGTGGGCTGTAATTTGTTTATAACTTGCTCTATGTTTCTCCCACATGGCACGCTATATCCCATCTGCAGCCTTCTGCAATGGCTGTGCCCCAATCCTAGAAAACATTTGCTCCTTTCTTCAAGCACAATATTCTCGTGAAACTTGGCTTACTTTTTCACTTTCAAGTATCCTGCTTCCCTAACTTCCATGTAGTTATCCAGTATTTTTTCTTCATATAATTGAATGAAAAAATATTTATTAAGCTCCATATACTACTTCTTAAGGATCAACATACAAAAGTGAAGGCACTCATTGACCATAAGAAGCTTACCTTTTAACAAGGAGAAGGAACACAACAAGAAGAACATGAGACTGGGTAAGTACATTCAGTTAAAATAGAAACATATAAATTTTAGTAAGACTAAACAAAGCCATCTAGTAGTAATAGCCCACTACAATAGATCATAATTTCTTTCTGTTTTTAATAAAAGCTTCTTATTTTCTTTTTTAATTTTTATTATAGCTTTTTATTAACAAAACATATGCATGAATAATTTTTCAACATCGACCCTTGCAAATACTTCTGCTCCAACTTTTCCCTTCTTCCCTCCACCCTCTCCCCAAGATGGCAGGCAGTCCCATACATGTTGAACATGTTAAAGTATGTTAAATACAACATATATATATATATACACATACATATTTATAGTTATCTTGATGCACAAGAAAAATCAGATTTAGAAAGAAGATAAAATAACCTGAGAAGAAAAGCAAAAATGCAAGCAAACTATAACAGAAAGAGTGAAAATGTTATGTTGTGGTCCACACTCATTTCCCAGTGTTCTTTGTCTGGATGTAACTTAGTTGAAGAGAGCCGCGTCCATCACAGTTGCAATGGATCATAATGTCTAGTTCAGTGGTCCTCAAACTTTTTAAATAGGAGACCAGTTCACTGTCCCTCAGACTGTGGAAGGGATGGACTATAGTAAAAACAAAACCTCACACTCTGTCTCCGCCCCATTTGCCATAACCCGGCGGGCCTTATCTGGCCCATGGGCCGTAGTTTGAGAACCCCTGGTCTACTTTCATAATGGGTGTGAAGGAAAGAGTTTACAAAAGACAATATGGTTACTGAACCAGTGGAGGAGATAGCCAGAATGAAGGTAAGGAAGGAAAGCATGATTGAAGCAACCTTTCCTGAAATAGTGGTCTGAAGAGAGGTAGTCATCCTCTGACTGCTGGAAGACTGAAAGACTGTCATCATAAAGCTGTCATCATTGAAGTTGAAAGACTGTCATCATAAAGAAAAAAATTACTTATTCTGTGTACTGCTGGAAGGAAGAATCAGAATTTTAGAATGTAAGTTGCAAAGAGACAGATATAGGGATAAAATTAAAAAAAAAAAAAAACAAAAAAAAAACAAAAAACTTGCTAATGGTGAGAGGTACCCAAAATTGTAACACAGAAGTGATGATAGATTTTTCTCTTAATTCTGAGATTTCAATGCATAGTAATCTTGATAAATGCAAAGAAATTCACTATCTAACAAAAACTGCTGGGACAACTGGCAAATATTTTGGGAGAAAATAAGACCTAGAACAACATTCACAATACATAACAAGGTCAAAATGGGTAGATGATATAAACATAAAGGTTGATAACATAAAAATATGAAAGGAGAATGTAATAGACCATATATATAATATTTATGTATGTATCATATATATAGATGTTTTATATATGTATATATATATATGGAAAACGGAAGAATTTATGACCAAACAAGAAATAAAGAACATTACAGGATGTAAAATGGATAAATTTGGTAACATTAAATTCAAAGGGTTTTTTGGGCCAAAATTATGTCCAAATATATCCAAAATAAGAAGAAAAGCAGAAAACCAGAGAGGAAAAATTTCCAAAATTTTTCTGACAAAAGTTTCATTTCTTCAATTAAAAAAGACTGAATAAAATTTATTTTAAAAATACAAGTAATTTCAAAAAATAGTCAAAAGCTATGAACAGAGAATTTCTAACTTTTTTTTTTCTTCCCTGAGGCTGGGGTTAAGTGACTTGCCCAGCGTCACACAGCTAGGAAGTGTTGTGTCTGAGAACAGATTTGAACTCCGGTCCTCCTGAATTTAGCGCTGGTGCTCTATCCACTGCACCACCTAGCTGCCCCTGAACAGAGAATTTCTAGATGAAAAAATCCAAGATCTATATATACACCAAAAAATAAAAAAGGTTCCAAATTACTACTGATTAGAAAAGGGCACATTTAAATAACTCTGAGGTACGACCACATACTCATGAAAGTTGTTAACATGACAGAAAAAGAACATGATAAATGTTGAAGGAAATGTGGGAAAATTGAAATACAAAAGCACTGGGTGAAGTTTTGAACTAATTTAACCATTTTACAAAGCAATTTGAAACTATGTTCCAAAGGCTACACATACCCATTGAGCCACCAATACCAGTGCTAAAGATCTTTATGCCAAAGAAATATAAACAAAAGGAAAATGATCTGCACGGACCGAAAAATTTGAAACAGCTCTTTTTGCAATAGCAAAGAACTGAAAATTGAGGAAATGCTGATCAATGTGGAATTACTGAACACATGATTGTGAAGGAATATTACTGTGCTACAAGAAATGATGAGCAGGATGGTTTTTGAAAAAACCTGGAAACAGTTACATGAACTGATGCAAAGGGAAGTAAGCAAAATGCCTAACACATTGCACATAACAACGTCAATATTGTATGACAAGGAAATGTGAATGATTTAGCCTCAGGAAATCAGTGATACAATTCCAAAGGTCACATAATGAAAATGCCATACAACTACAGAAAAAAAAAGTTGATAGAGTCTCAAGGGAAATTGAAGCACACTTTTTGTTTTAGTTTATTTTTAAGAGTTTTTTGAGGGGGTCTCTGTTTTCATTCAAAACAAGACTAATGTGAAACGACTTTTGCATGAATTAGGTTGTTTACCTTCTCAATGGGAGGACGGGAAGAGAAAAAAGACAGAGAAGTAAATTTGAAACTCAATTTATGAAAATGACTGAAAAAAATTTACACATCATTGGAAAAATATTTTTTAAAAAGTCTTCCAATGCCAGCGTACAAGAATACACTAGATAACGGCCTGTTAAGTACATTGTTAGTGGAGATTCTTTTCAGGCATAAATTCTATTAGATAGCTGCTGACATCTCCTAAGATGATATGTTTCTTTTGTATTTAACTTCCATTTAGTAGTACCTTTTTACATAGGGAGTCAGCATAGAAAAATTCAAAATGCAAAAATTAGAGAAGTACTGAAAAAATTAAGAATGAAATATGCTTTATTTTTTTATAATTTTTAAGAAATATTTTATTTTCAAAATACATGCAAAGATAGTTTTCAACATTTACTCTTGCAAAACCTTGTGTTCCAAATTTTTCTCCTTCCCTTTCCTAAACTCACCTCCCCTAGTCAGACAGTAATCCAAATATAGGTTAAACATGTGCAATTCTTTCAAACATAGTTCCACATTTATTATGCTGCACGAGAAAAATCAGATTGAAAAGGAAAAAAAAAGGAGAAAGAAAAAAAGAAGCAAGCAAATGACAACAAAAAATGAAAATACTATGTTGTGATCCATATTTAGTCTTCCCAGCCCTTTCTCTGGGTACAAATGGTTCTCTCCATCCCAAGTCTATTGGAATTGGCCTGAATCATTTCATTGCTGAAAAGAATCATGTCCATGACACTTGATCATAATCTTATTGTTGCTGTGTACAAGGTTCTCTTGGTTCTATTCACTTCAATAAAGTATGCTTTAAAATAATGGGAGCATCAAGTATTTGGTAGAGAGCTGGCTGAATGACCAGAAACAGATTGTTGACCTTTTGTCTATCCAAGAAAACTCTGTAAAACCACAATTTACAAAACAAGTGCTAATGTATCAGTGGTGGTAAAATAAATAAAATCATAAAATGAAATCAAAAGTGGGAAACACCCTCCTGAAAAAAACACAAAAATTAGTTCCAATAAAACTTTGTAGAAAATTATATATCCATTAATACACATAAGTAAAATTCTTTACAAACTTTGAAGCTATAAAATCTATTAGAATCAGTAGAAAAATTTACCATCTATTATTCTTATATATTGTAGCCATAAGAAATGAGTAACTACTGCTTTTATCTATACCTGATTACAATAATGAATATAGAAAAAATCCAGTTCCAAAATAAGAATGCAAATTAATAGGTGTGATCCATATTATAAAAACTTCTTGTCTAGGCAGCTCTGTAGGACATTCTCAATTCCCTAAAGTGAGGCATTTCAGTCAAACTATTGGAGCACCCTTGTCTTAAAAACTATGTGTAGAACAATTAATTGATTCAGAAAAATCTTTGAAGCTTATTGTAGCAAGTTAGGAATTATTTTTAAATTCATCATTCTTAGGAAAGAAATTATATGGCAAATATTCTTCAGAACCAAATATCATAAGATCTATGAATTGAAAAGGACCTCTGAGATCATTCAGCCCAAGCCTTTCTTTCTACCTGATTAATTATGGAATTATATTCAGTAGTCCCCAATCCCTCTTCAAGCAATTGCCTAGTTAATATGCACTTTCTTTGGTTCACATTCTTTCCTTCCACACATGGTGCTGCTATATCATAGTGGATGTGGGACCTTTTTTTTTTTTTTTTTTTTTTTTTTTTTTTTTTTTTAACTGGCTTCTTTGAGTTATGAGGCCAGTTGACTAAATTAAAGGGTATGACTGGGTTATTCTTTTATCTTTCATATTTCCATATGATATCCATAACTATTGGTCTATTTCAAAGATCCATCAACGGTACATCATCTATCTTCACACAGAAGCCCCCTACCTCAACACTAATTATTCCTAACTTTGTTATATGTCCCAGTTTCCATAGTAATAGCTGAATTCTCAGAGAGGTTGTAAATTACAATTTCTCTTAATATTACTTACTTTGAACAAGTTTTTGAACAGTTATTTGTGGTTAATTCTGTTAAAAAATTTCCATAACCTTTAATAATATATCTAGTATTGAATGACTGTACATCAATTTTCTAAACAGGTTGTGGATATATCAAACTTATGTAAGGGACTGATGAATAGAATGCATTTCTTACTAGACATTTTTTTCTCTTCTTCTTCCTTCTACATTTATACCTTTTTAATTGTGTGAAACTAAATTTGTCAGTTTTGTCTTCTAGAATTTTTTCCTTATGTTTTAAATTACAATAGATGCCATCTGGCTTTGATGAAAAAAAATTCCATACCTAAACATCCCTAAAAAGATTACATCACAATTGTCCTCACTCAACCATTGTCAATGATAATAATAACATTTATCTTTCCATTGCTTAAGAAGTCTTTCTTTTATTTTCCAATTATTTTTCAATCTTATCTGATTCTTGGTGATCCAATTTGGGATTTTTGTAGTAAATATATTAAAGGAGCTTACCATTTCCTTTTCCAGGTCATTTTACATATGAAGAAACTGAGGCAAATAAGATTATCTGACTTTTCTAGCATGGTACATCTAGAAAATATCTGAGAACAGATTAGAACACAGGAAATCAAATCTTCTGAAATCCAGAGGTAGCATACTATCAACTATTGCACCTATGTGTATCATCACAATAGTCATAATAAGAATAATAATCTCTCTCCCTCCATTTCCTAAGAATTCTCTTTTTAAACATAACTATATAAAAAAATCTTGTAATTTATTCCAATTGTTCTATGATACAAAGCATTAGATATTTATCCATAGTGTATAAGAGTCCAACTTGCCGCTCCAGGGTGGATAAGAATTCAATCAATTAATAAAGAGTTATTAAGTGTTTATTATACAGAAGGATCTGTGCTAGTTACTAAGTTTTCTGATATAAATGAAACAACCTCTACTCACAAAGAGTTTATATGTGGAAAGTAGGTACAAATACAAATATGTAAAGACAACTGAAAAACAAATATGGAGAAGTGATACTAGCAATGAAGACGAACAGGAAAGTTCCCGTGTTTAAAATGTAACCTGACCTGCTTCTTCAAAGAAGAAATAGATTCAATAAGGTCTAAGCCATGGTCAATGCAAAGTTATGAAATGGGAGGTACAATGTCTTTAATGAAAAACAAATGGAAGGTCACGTTCCATGGACTACAAAATGAAGAAAGAAGAACAATTCAGGAAAGATGTGTGAAGATGTGAAGAGATTGAGATAATATATTTTACTTTATCGTAGAAGCAATAAGGAACCACAAAAATTCATTGAGTAGGGAAGTAGCATGATCAGATCTGTGATTAGAAAAAAAAGTCACACTGCTGGAAATATGTAAGATAAACTGAAAAGAGAAGATACTGAAGCTAAATAGATCAACTACAAAGCATGTTATTTCATGTTATTCCACTTCAAATATTCAAATTTACAGAAAAAATAACAATTTTTTTCCAACTTAAAACATCATCTTCTCCCATGTTTTTGCAAAAGACACCCACCAAGTCTGCCTCAGGCATCTCCACTTCTTAAAATAATCATGCCTTTTGGGGGCTTAATTTCAGTTCCAAAAATCTATTTCAATGCAGAAAATTGTGTCTCAAAGGTTTAAAGAAGTCACCAGAGTTTGCTAAAAGTCCAAAAGATAAAACTAGATTAGAATCTGCTTGCTATTCACAATGCCTCAAATTTTAAGTAGTTTCCTTTTCATAAAATTACCATGAATTTACTTATCTGTGTATTTGTGTATTTCACAGAAAAATATAAGATTTCAATACTAAGGAGAATTTCATTGTTATCTACATACATCCATTATCTTACAAATCTTCTGCACATAAGACTTTTCTTGGATACAATTAGAGTGAGGCACAATATGCTACTTAAACTTCATCTTTGACATCTAAAGAAATCATGTTAAGACAAGGCATAAAAATTTCATTCCTGATTAATTCATTAAAACAATGCCCACACAGAGAGTGAGTCTCCCTTTTCACTATGTACAAATGCACAACCAAGATTGAACCAAATAAGCAGGCATTGAAGTGCCTAAATCTCTGGGGTCTGATTAGGAAGACTCATCTTCCTGAGTGGTTTCAAACACACCCAATCTATGGGAACTCTTTTAATCCTGTTCACTTCAATCTCTTCATCTTCAAAATGAGTTAGAAAAGGAAATGGAAAATGATTCCAGAATCTTTCAAAATAAAACAAAACAAAACAAAACAAAACTCCAAACAGGGTCATGAAGAGTTGGACACAACTGAAATAACTTAACAAAAGAGTTTGGGTGAGCCCATCCTCTCTGCATAGAAACATATCAGAACATAAAAGCAATAATCCAGCATAATTTCTTCCAAGAAGAATATATTTCATCATTACCATACTGCTTCTCTCTTATCACCCAAGTCCTACTTTCTACAAAGATGGGAAGTCTAACATTTGGTACTTCAGCTAACCTCTTCATTGCCATATGGAGCCAGCTGGTGATGACTGTCAAGTAACCTCAGAAGTAAAAGGTGATCGAAATATGCTGACTCATTTAGATGATAATGAGAGAAATTAGTTAAGGCACATGTCCCTGTAAGAAATATTTCCATACTATACCAAATGGCTAATAGTCAAGATAAAATAATAAAAACCAGAAGCGAGAAAACTGGCTAATTATTCGTACAAGGAGACTGTCCTTAAACCTTTCTGTATTTCTAGTAAGTATTTGTGCTAAGAAAAATAAAATAAGTTCTTTAGCAAAAAGTTCCTGAAATTCTATTTTAAAGAATCTGGCTTGACCCCTTCATATTAAAGAGAAATTATGACATGTCATATATGAAAGAATATTAACTGGCAAGCATTTTTAAATATATGTATATTTAATACATATATTATATATAATATACATATATATATATGTATAGGTATTTTCTTCATTTTTTCAATCCTAACATAAGACAATGAGTCCATATGTAAATAAATACAGAAATATAGGCAAAGAAGTTAAATAAAAAGCAGTCTGGGGAGGGTGAAACACTGGCAGTTATAAAAATCAGGAAAAGTTTCATGCAAAAAATGGAGCTTGAACTATGACTCAATTTTTTTAATTAATTTTATAATTATAAAAATTTTTGACAGCATATATGCATGAGTAATTTTTTATAACATTATCCCTTGTATACACCTTTAGATTTGAATAAAATTAAAAATTTGAAAAAAGGTTGTACCCCTTATGGGGCTACATCAGGTTATGTTAAAATGTTACTAGATGGTTTGTCTTATGAAGTCCTAACCCTGAATGATTGGAAATCCATAGCAAGGACATATCTAGAACTTGGACAAAATTTGTTATGGCTTGGGGAGTTACATGAATTATGTAAAATCCAAGTCAGATGCAATTTGGAAATTGGAGTTAACACACAATTCACTTTTGAGCACTTAGCTGGTGAAGGCCCTTACTAGAGAATTGTTAAGTACCAACTTAGCACTTAGAACCTAATATCTCATTATCTCATTAGCACTTAGTAAAAACCTAACACCCTTGTATTCATTTTTCCAACTTTTCCCCTCCCTCCTTTTACTCCCTCCCCTAGATGACAGGCAATCCTATATATTTTACATGTGTTACAGTATAACCTAGATACAAAATATGTGTGTAAATACAATTTTCTTGTTGCACGTTAAGTATTGGATTCCGAAGGTGTAAGTAACCTGGGTAGATAGACAGTAGTGCTAACAGTTTACATTCAATTCCCAGTGTTCCTTCTCTGGGTCTATACCCAATTCTGTCCATCATTGATCAACTGGAAGTGACTTGGATCCTCTCTATGTTGAAGATATCCACTTCCATCAGAATACATCTTCATACAGCATTGAAGTGTACAGCAATCTTCTGGTTCTATTCATTTCACTCAGCATCAGATCATATAAGTCTCTCCACACCTCTCTGTATTCCTCCTGCTGGTCATTTCTTACAGAGCAATAATATTCCATAACCTTCATATACCATAATTTACTCAACCATTCTCCAATTGATGGACATCCATTCATCTTCCAGTTTCTAGCCACTACGAAAAGAGCTGCCACAAACATTTTGGCACATACAGGTCCCTTTCCCCTCTTTAGTATTTCTTTGGGATATAAGCCCAGTAGTAGCAATGCTGGATCAAAGGGTATGCACAGTTTGATAACTTTTTGGGCATAGTTCCAAATTACTCTCCAAAATGGCCGGATTCTTTCACAACTCCACCAACAATGCATCAGTGTCCCAGTTTTCCCACATCCCCTCCAACATTCATCATTATCTGTTCCTGTCATCTTAGCCAATCTGACAGGTGTGTAGTAGTATCTCAGAGTTGTCTTAATTTGCATTTCTTTGATCAGTAGTGATTTGGAACACTCTTTCATATGAGTGGATATAATTTCAATTTCATCATCTGAGAATTATCTGTTCAGATCCTTTGACCATTTATCAATTGGAAAATGGTTTGATTTCTTATAAATTAGGGTCAGTTCTCTATATATTTTGGAAATTAGACCTTTATCAGAACCTTTAACTGTAAAAATATTTTCCCAATTTGTTACTTCCCTTCTAATCTTGTTTGCATTAGTATTGTTTGTACAGAAACTTTTTAGTTTGATGTAATCAAAATCTTCTATTTTGTGATCCATAATGATCTCTAGTTCTCCTCTGGTCATAAATTCCTTCCTCCTCCACAGGTCTGAGAGGTAGACTATCCTCTGTTCCTCTGATCTATTTATGGACTCATTCTTTATGCCTAAATCATGGACCCATTTTGATCTTATCTTGGTATATGGTGTTAAGTGTCAATCCATATCTAATTTCTGCCATACTTACTTCCAGTTTTCCCAACAGTTTTTTTTTCAAATAACGAATTTTATCCCAAATGTTGGTATCTTTGGGTTTGTCAAACACTAGATTGCTATAGATGTACGCTTTTTTGTCCTTTGTACCTAATCTGTTCCACTGATCGACTGGTCTATTTCTTAGCCAATACCAAATGGTTTTGGTATTGCTATATAATATAGCTTTATTTTGCTGCTATATAATATAGCTTTATATTGCTGCTATATAATATAGCTTTAGATCAGGTACACCTAGACGACCTTCATCTGACTTTTTTTTTTCATTAATTCCCTTGCAATTCTCGACCTTTTATTCTTCCATATGAATTTTGGTGTTATTTTTTCAGGTCATTAAAATAGTTTCTTGGGAGTCTGATTGTTATAGCACTAAATAAATAGATTAGTTTGGGGAATATTGTCATCTTTATTATATTCGCTCAGCCTATCCAAGAGCACTGAATGTCTTTCTAATTATTTTATTTAAATCTGACTTTATTTTTCTGGCAAGTGTTTTGTAATTTTGCTCACATAATTCCTGACTTTCCTTTGGTAAATAGATTTCCAAATATTTTATACTCTCAATGGTGATAGTGGGCAACCTTGTTTCACTCCTGATCTTACTGGGAAAGGTTCCAGTTTATCTCCATTACATATTATGCTTACTGATGATCTTAAATATATGCTCCTGATTATTCTAAGGAATAGTCCATTTATTCCTAGTTTTTAGTAGGAATGGATGTTGGATTTTATCAAATGCTTTTTCTGCATCTATTGAGATGATCATATGGTTTTTATTAATTTCATTATTAATATGGTCAATTATACTAATATTTTTCCTAATATTAAACCAGCCCTGCATTCCTGGTATAAATCCCACTTGGTTATAGTGTATTATCCTGTGGATGATTTTCTGAAGTCTTTTTGCTAATATCTTATTTAAGATTTTAGCATCAATATTCATTAAAGAAATTGGTCTATAATTTTCTTTCTCAGTTTTCGATCGACCTGGTTTAGGTATCAGTACCATGTCTGTGTCATAAAAGGAGTTTGGTAGGATTCCTTCATCCCCTATTTTTCCAATAGTTTATATAACATTGGGGCTAATTGTTCTTTAAATGTTTGGTAGAATTCACATGTGAATCCATCTGGTCCTGGGGATTTTTTCCTGGGGAGTTGATTAATAACTTGTTCTATTTCTTTTTCTGAAATGGGACTATTTAAGCAATTTATCTCCTCCTCTGTTAATCTCTATTTTTGGAGCTAGTCATCCATTTCACTTAAGTTATCAAATTTATTGGCATAAAGTTGGGCAAAGTAACTCCTTATTATTTCTCTAATTTCCTCTTCATTGGTGGAAAGCTCCCCCTTTTCATTTATAAGACTAACAATTTGATTTTCCTCTTGCCTTTTTCTGATCAGATTTACCAAAGTTTTATCTATTTTATTGGCTTTTTCATAAAAACAACTCGGTTTTATTTATTAATTCAATAGTTGTTTTTTTTTTTACTTTCAATATTATTGATTTCTCCTTTTTAGTATTTCAAGTTTGGTTTTTGGTTGGGGGTTTTTAATTTTGTCTTTTTCAAGCTTTTAAAGTTGCAGACCCAATTCATTAATCTTCTCTTTCTCTATTTTGTTCAAATAAGCCTCTAAACATATAAAATTTCCCCTTATTACCGCTTTAGCTGCATCCCACAAATTTTTGTATGATGTCTCATTGTTGTCATTATCTTGGGTGAAATTATTAATTGTTTCTATAATTTGCTGTTTCACCCAGTCATTCCTTGAGATGATATTATTCAGTTTCCAATTACTTTTTGGTCTATTTACCCCTAACTTCTTGCTGAATGTAGCTTTTATTGAATTGTGATCTGAGAAGAAGGCATTTATTATTTCTGCCTTCCTGCATTTAATTTTGAGATCTTTATGTCCTAATATATGGTTAATTTTTGTATAGGTTCCATGAACTGCTGAGAAGAAAGTATACTCCTTTCTATTACCATTCAGTTTTCTCTAAAGGTCTATCATACCTAGTTTTTCTAATGTTCTATTTACCTTTTTAATTTCTTTCTTATTTGTTTTGTGGTTTGATTTGTCTAAATCTGAGAGTGCAAGGTTGAGATCTCCCACTATTATAATTTTGCTGTCTATTTCTTCTTGCAACTCTCTTAACTTTTCCTTTAGGAAGTTAGATGCTATACCACTTGGTGCATAAATGTTTAGTATTGATATGGCTTCATTGTCTATGCTACCTTATAGCAGGATATAGTTTCCGTTCTTATCTCTTTTAATTAGATCAATTTCTGCTTTTGCTTGATCTGAGATAAGGATGGCAACCCCTGCTTTTTTGGCCTTACCTGAAGCATAATAAACTCTGCTCCAACCTTTTACCTTTACTCTCTTTGTATCTCCCTGCTTTAAGTGTGTTTCCTGTAAACAACATATTGTAGGGTTCTGACTTTTGATCCAGTCTGCTATCTGCCTCCGTTTAATGGGAGAATTCATCCCGTTCACATTTACAGTTAAAATTACTAATTCTGTATTTACTGTCATTATATTATCCCCAGATTATGCTTTTTTTCCCTTGACCCCCCCTAAACCCTTTCCCCAATATTTCATTTTGTAGACCCCACTTGTGACACACAGCCCTCCCTTTTTAGTATCCCTCCCCCCTCCTTTTAAGTCCCTTCCTCTTTCTTGTACCTTTCCTTTATTCCCCTTTTCCTCTTCCCTTTTCCTCTCCCCCCTTTTAATGAGGTGAGAGAGAATTCTCTGAAAAACAAATATGTCAATGATTTACTCTTTGAGCCTACTCTGATGAAAGTAAGATTCACACAATGTTTCTCCCCCTCTCTAAATTCCCTTAGATGTGGTAGATTTTCTATGCCTCTTCCTGGGATGTAGTTTCCCTCTTTTTATCACTCCTTCCCCTTTTTCTGATACTATCCCCTTCCCTTTACTACTTCCCTTTTTTTATATTATATCAGTAAAATCAAATTATCCATTGGGACTTTTTGTATATCCACAACAGAGATAAAGTTCTCAAGAGTTCTTTTTACCTTTTTCTGCTTCTCTTTAGTCTTGTGGATGTAGATCAGATTTTTTGTTTAAGTCTGTTTTTTTTTTTTTTTTCTTAGAAACAAATGGAATTCCTATGTTTCATTAAATGACCATCTTCTTCCATTGAATAAAATGTTAAACTTAGCTGGGTAGTTTATTCTTGGTTGCAATCCTTGTTCTTTTGCCTTTCAGCATATCAGGTTCCAAGCCTTTCAATCCTTTAATGTGGAGGCAGCCAGATCTTGCGTGACCCTTATTGTGGCACCTTGATATTTGAATTGTTTTTTTTCCTTGCTGCTTGCAATATTTTTCCTTTGTTTGGTAATTCTGCAGCTTAGCCATAATGTTCCATGGAGTTCTTTTTTTAGGGTCTTTTTCAGAAGGTGTTCAACACCTATTTCCCCTTCTGTTTCTATTATCTCTGGACAGTTCTCTTTGATAATTTCCTGTAAAATAGAATCTAGGCTCTTTTTTTGATCATAGTTTTTGGGAAGTCCAATCATCCTCAGATTATCTCTCCTAGATCTATTTTCCAGGTCTATAGATTTTCCCAGTAAGTATTTGACATTATTCTCTAGCTTTTCTTTTCTTTCTTTTTTGTTTTTTTTTTTTTTGTTTTGTTTTGTTTTATTTGACTGATCCTTGGTTTCTCAATCATTCATTTCTATTTGTTCCGTCCTGATTTTTAATGAGTTATTTTCTTCATTCACATTTTTTAGTTCTTTTTGTATATGCCCAATTGAGTTTTTAAATGAATTATTTTGCTCTGTTGAATTTTTTTCCATTTAACTAATTTTTTTTAGTGAGTTATTTTCTTTTTCCATTTCAGAAAGCATACTTTCTTGTGAATTTTTTTATCTTTTCCAATTCAGAAATCCTACTTTCCTGTCATTTTTTTAACCTTTTCTAATTCACAAATTTTGTTTCCGTGCACCTCTTGTGAATTCTTTATGTTTTCCAACTCAAATTTCAGGATGTTGTTATTCTCTATCATAGCTTCTCTTTTCTTTCCCCATTTTTATTCAAACTCTCTTAACTTTTTAATAGTCTCTTCTAGGAGAGAGTTATGTGATGGGGGGAAGGTATTATTCCCCTTTAGGGTGTTATCTGCAGACTCTCTGCTGTTAGCTTCCTTGGGGTTGGATACCCCACTCTTTCTCTGTGTAGAAGGTGTCAATCGTTCTCTTCATCTTCTTACTCATTGTTAAAAATCTGTTGGGGTTTGCCCTTGGAGTAAGAAGTTTACTTATTTATTTACCAGCTTCCTCCAAGACCGAAGGTTGAATGCAACAACCCTGTGACTGGACTAAGAGAGAGCTCTGGGAGAGAGTTCCCCTCCTCCCTCCCTGGAAATGTCTCAGAGGTGATTAGTACGCCTGTGCTGTGAGGAGTGCCCAGTGAAGGACCCCACTGTATGGCCTAGCAACTGCCCTGAGGTTTAAGGCTGAAAATCACAAACCCCAGCCAATGCCTCCTGTGGGGCTGTGGATATCAGCAGCTGACGTGAAAAGCCCCTGCACTCAAACCGGAAGTCTGCCTGGAAACCACGGTCCCTACTTCAAAGGTTCCACTTCTCTGGGAGTTCTGCTTCTCTGGGAATTCCGCTGCTGCTAGAATTTCACTGCCTCAGGCTGAGCCCCGCACTATGTAGATTAGAGGCTGCCTTGGGCTGTCTCCCCACTATTCAGGCTCTTAACTACCTGAAGGAGAAGCCCCAGGCAGCAGAAGGTGGCTGCATAACAGTACCAAGATCTATTAGGTCACTTCCAGATTGGGGTGGTTCTAGGATCTAGCTTTATATATTAAAGTGGCTTGATTTCTCTTCTGATCTGCTGTTTTATACACAGAGAAGAGCTAACAGCCTGTGTCAGATTCCTCTATCTCAGTGGCTTCTCTGATCCCAGAGTTCTCCCCAGCCCCATCGGCACAGTGTGCTAGTACCTAACCCTGTCTGTGCTGGCCTTTTTTTTTCCCTCCCCTCAAAACCGACTTTTTCTGTTGAAATTCCAGATTCTCTTCAGCTGGTAAGTTGTGCTTCTAATCCTTGTGGTTTTTATCAGTCCAGCGTTATTTTTGAGGCTGATTTAACTAATTGGTAATGAGGGAAGAAGGGAGCTTACAGATTCGCATGTATTTTCTCCGCCATCTTGGCTCTGCCCCGACTATGACTCAAATTAAGGCAGTAACTATGTAAAGTGAAGAGGAGGGAATGCATTCTAGGTATGAATAAACAGGCAAGGAGATGCAAGATGGAGTATGCTGAATGAGAACATGATAGAAGACTACTCTACTTTGATCACAGAGTATATTAGGAGGATTAATGGCCAATGAGACTTGTAAAGGTATGTTGTATAAAGACCAACTTGTGTACAATATTAAACATTAAACAGTATAGTTTATATTTCATCCAAGATCCAACAAGGAGACACCAGATATAGCTGAGCAGGACAGTCACATGATCAGATTTACATGTAACAGAAATCATTTTAGCAGTGATGTTGAGGATGTCATGGAGCAAGATACTTGAGCCAGGGAGGCAACAATTAAGAGGATGATAAGGTAGCTGAAAGGTGTTGAGAGCCTCCAGAAAGGTGGTAACTGTCATTTTTCTCATCATAAGCATCTCTTTCAATTGAAGCCTTCTGTCTATTCACAAACAATGACAAGTCATTGGAAATGTAGGATGAAAAAAGAGTTAGAAATCAAGGTATATGCTAAGATTAGAAAGCTGGTTAGAAAGTTAGAAAGGCTTCTGGTCACTTAGGAGAGTTAAGGAACTTTATGAAATAGATGGATTTGGCTGGAAAAGATAATGGGCTTGATGTTGAACTTTTTAAATGTCATATGTCCAAAAGGTGTTTTAAAATAAAGGTTCAGTGAGAGAAATATATATCTGGTAGTCATCTACATAAATATGATAGCTACACAAACAGAACCTAATAAGTTTACCAAATTAAAGAGTATAGTAAGAAAAAAAGGATCTGGAATAGAATCTTAGAGAACATCCACAGTGTAAGCCATAAGATAACCAATGAACCATAATTGGAAAGAAAGATATGGGCAAACATGGAAGAATACAACCAGAAAAGTGTCAGGAAGCCCTAGAGAGAGCATTTAGAAAGAGGAAGAAATCAACATAAACAAATACAGAATATATGTGTAGAAGGATCCAGACTGAGAAAAGATTATTAGATTTCACAATTGTAAGTTTCAAGAAAATAGTTCCTATTAGGGTTGAAGAAATTATAACTACAAAGGGTTGAGGAATAAAGAAGAGGATGAATAGTAAGTGGTAAAGGGTAAAACTCTTAGAGAAGTATACTTTAGGCTCAGTATGATTGATTTAGTCCTACAACAAGGTGTTAACGCTTGATAATACAATGGTTATCTAGTTTAGCACATGAGTTCACTAGTTCAGTATGATTGCCCTAGTGATATAATGATTGGTTTTTATACTCAGTATACTGTAATGATGTAATTATAATAGAGCATATAAAATGGGACAAACTCAGCCAGAGAGAGACAGAGAAGTGGAGGCTGGAGCTCAAGCTCTCAGACTCAGGCAGGGATAGTTCATCTCCCACCATCTTGGTAGGCGGCCTGTTCTCTTGCTTCTCCCACTGAGAACAAGGTCCACCTGAAGTGCCTCCAGAAAGCTAGCTGAACCCTAGGCAAGGAGACAGACCATAAAGGAGACAATAAAGACTTTTGGACTTTATCTCTGGCTATTCTCATGGTGATTACTCAGCTGAAACTAAGGCTGGTCCAAAGACCTCCAGAAAGCTAACCAGAACATTACAGTAAGTAAACATTAAAAATAATAATAATAACAATAAAATAAAGTTTTGAATGAGAAAAAAATGAAATAGAGATAAGAACTTGAAAGAATAAAAAAAATTAATGATTTGTTTTGAAGTTTAGGTTACTGTATGTTTAAATTTAATAGGAGAAGAATCTATTCCTTGGGAGATATTGATGATGGGGCAGGGGGAAATAGTTGAGTGTCTTTTCCTGAAAAAAATATGCAGGAGCCAGTGTAACATTCAGAAGTCCTATCTTTCCTCAAATCTCAGATAATGGGCAATATCCTAGAGAAAGATTTCCCTTATTTCCACAGTTTATAATGATCCAAGTCTCCTTATATTCATATTTCAATAGCTAATTTTATACTGTATTGCCCAGTAGAATATAATCTTTGTTTTTTTTTAATTTCTCATAGTTAACATAATACATTTCACATAGTAAGCAATGTTAGAATCAATTGAATTAGGAGGACAACCTTTAAGGAGGATTGGAGCCTTATCTATGAAAACAACCATAAATTCAGAGTTGGACAAATGCTTCCTGGAGATGTTCTTTTAGAATTTGGATTATGGTTGGGCACAAAGAAAATGCTCATGAAGCAGAAAAAAAAGAGGGCAAGGTACAAGTTGACGAATTATGTATGTAATTGCTACTTTTAAATGGCTTTGCTTTTATTACTAACTTAGACTGTCAAATTCTATATTCTATACACTCATCACCTTTCTGCAATCTTCTGAAAGGAGTCAAGGAAAAAATCTTGAAGAAATGATTAAGCAAATGCACCATCAGCCTCACAGGATGCATATACTATTTGAAACTAGATCATCAGGATACCTAAAATATTCTTTGGGTCATTTCAATGTGATAGTGACTCTTTTCTACCCTGAGGTTACCATTTCCTGTGCTTAAAGAGGCACTGATAAGTCATTTTCTGGCACTGGGAAATATATTTGCCCAAAGGAACGAAGAGACTATAGTCATTTTGTCTGTTTAGTCACCAAGGCTCATTTCCCAAATGAGAGCCATTTACTCTACCAAAATGTGAGGGGTAGTAAATCAAGAGCAGAAAAGGATGGTCAGTAGACCAAAAGAATTGAATGATCATTGACAAGCATTGCCAATGAGATCATTACTCACAAAGAGTCTCTTTGCCAAACAAAAAGATCATGGTAGAAACATAGGGCCAACAAGATAAGTACTGTCTATATATATTTTGCACCAAGGATTTAAATATTCCTCACTGCTACTTCCAATTCCCTAGAGCAGTCAGTAAGACAAATGTTAAGGACATGTGCTAGAGACTAAAACAAAATTAGGACTATTCCAAAGTAAATCAGACAAATGACCTCCAAAAAACTTCAGAAGGATATACATGAAGCTCCAAAGAAAACTGAGTATAATCAAAATACTGAAGAAAGAGATCAAGTCTAAAGCAACAACAACAACAAAAATTTTGGCCAGTTTGCTACTCTCTATACAATCCAATTAGTAGATATAAAAAGGCATTCCTGCACTCAGACTACCCTTTTATTTGTTATAGCCAATTTTCATAGAAAAGTGGGAGTGAAACACTGCATGTACCTAAACTAGAGATGTCAAACCCATGCCCTCTAGATAATATACAACCAAGTGCAGCAATGACAGATTAAAATGCAATTGGGTAATATTTAACAAGTTGAGTAAAAGACAATAATACTTAGATAACATTAAAATTTTAAATTTAGATATGCAGGGGCGGAGCCAAGATGGCGGAGAGGAAACACACTACTCAGTGAACGTCCTCACTCCCTCACAACCAATTAGATAAATTAAGTCTCAAAATTAGCTCAGGACTGATAGATACCACAAGGACTGGAAGCACGACTTACCAGCTGAAGAGAATCTGGAGTTTCAACAGGAAAGGTCAGTTCTCAGGGGAGGAATAAGAAAGACCAGCACAGACGGTGGGGTAGGGGCACACTGCGCCCATTGCGCTGGGAGGGGCTCTGGGATCAGAGAAGCCACTGAGGTAAAGGAATCTGGCACAGGCTGTTAGCTCTTCTCTGCTAATTATTTAGCAGTTCAGAAGAGAAAGCCAAAATATTTTAAAACTCAGATTAGATTTCCCCCCCCCCCCCACCCTGGGGGTGACTCTGCAGAGAATCGGCACCAGGGGGTGTGGCCTCAGCTACCTCCTGAGAATAGTTAAGAGACTGACAAGTGGGTGGATACGGCCCAAGGCAACACACACGGCCTAGCTTAGCTGGAGGGAGTGGAACTCAGCTCCAGGAAGTCCCAGAGAAGCGGAACCTTTGAACTAGGGACCGCGGTTTCTGGCAGACACTTCCAGTTTGAGCGCAGGGGCTTCTCACGTCACCTGCTGCAGACACCCACTCCCCACCCGGACACATAGGCTGAGCTTCTTGCTGTCTTCACTATTCTACGCCCTCAAAGCACAGCAGTGCTAATCACCTCTGAGGCGCTTCCAGGGAGGGGGTGGGGAACTCTCTCCCAGAGCTCTCTCTTAGCTCCGGCGCAGGGGCCGCTGCATCCATCCCGTCTGGGAGGAAGCTGGTAAAGAAGTAAATAATTTCCTACCCCAGGGACAGACCCCAAAAGATTTTTTTAAGTATGAGCAAAAAAGCTAGAAAAACTATAGATTCCTTCTATACAGAGAAAGAGCGGGTATCCAACCCCGAGGAAGTTAACAGCAAAGATTCAGAAGATAACAACCTAAAGGGGAACGATTCCTGCCCCCCATCACAAAACTCTCTCCTAGAAGAAGCTCTTAAGAAATTGAGGGAGATCGAAGAAAAATGGGGAAAGGAAAGAGAAGTTATGATAGAGAATAACAATGTCCTGAAATTGGAGTTGGAAAAAATAAAGAATTCACAGGAGATGCAGGGAAACAAAATTAGTGAATTAGAAAAGGTTAAAAAAACACAGGAAAGTAGGATTTCTGAATTGGAAAAGATAAAAAAGTCTCAAGAAAATAGAATTTCTGAATTGGAAAAAGAAAATAATTCTCAAAAAAAAAAAATTAGGGAAATGGAAAAAAATTCAATAGAGCAAAATAACTCATTTAAAAACGAAATTGGGCATTTACAAAAAGAACTAAAAACTGTAAAAGAAGAAAATAACTCCTTAAAAGTCAGGATGGAACAAATAGAAATGAATGATTCACAGAGAACCCAAGAATCAGTCAAACAAAACAAAAAAAATGAGAAGCTGGAGAACAACGTCAAATACTTACTGGGAAAATCTATAGACCTGGAAAATAGATCTAGGAGAGATAATCTGCGGATTATTGGACTTCCCGAAAACTATGACCAAAAAAAGAGCCTAGATTCTATTTTACAGGAAATTATCAAAGAGAACTGTCCAGAGATAATAGAAACAGAAGGGAAAGTAGATGTGGAAAGAATTCATCGAACTCCTTCTGAAATAGACCCTAAAAAAAGAACACCACGGAATATTGTGGCTAAGCTGCAGAATTACCACACAAAGGAGAAAATCCTGCAAGCAGCTAGAAAAAAACAATTTAAATACCAAGGTGCCACAATAAGGGTCACCCAAGATCTGGCTGCCTCCACATTAAAAGATAGAAGGGCCTGGAACCTGATATTCCGAAAGGCAAAAGATCAAGGACTGCAACCAAGAATGAACTACCCAGCTAAGTTTAGCATCTTTTTCCATGGAAGAAGATGGTCATTCAATGAAACAGAGGAATTCTATATGTTTCTAAGAAAAAAACCAGACTTAAACAAAAAATTTGATCTACATCCACAAGACTGAAGAGAAACAGAAAAAGGTACACAGAACCCTTGAGAACTGTAACTCTGTTGTGGGTATATAAAAAATACTCAAGGATAATTTGATTTTACTGATATAAAAGAAAAAAAGGGGGGTGTAGTAAAGGGAAGGAGGTCGGTTCAGAAAAAGGGGAAGGAGTGATAAAAAGAGGGAAACTACATCCCAGGAAGAGACATAGAAAATACACCATATCTGAGGGAACTTAGTGAGGGGGAGAATCATTGTGTGAATCTTACTCTCATCAGAAGAGGCTCAAAGAGTAAATAATTAACATATTTGTTTTTCAGAGAATTTTCTCTCACCTCATTAAAAGGGGGGAGAGGAAAAGGGAAAAGGAAAAGGAGAATAAGTGAAGGGACTTGGAGGGAGGGGGGAGGGATCCAAAAAAAAAAAAGAGGGAGGGTTGTGCGGCACAAGGGGGGTCTGTAAATTAAATATCGGGGAGGGGGATCAGGGGGGTCAAGGGAAAAAAGCATAAGCTGGGGATAATACGATGGCAGGAAATACAGAATTAGTAATTTTAACTGTAAATGTAAATGGGATGAACGATCCCATCAAACGGAGACGGATAGTAGATTGGATCAAAAAGCAGAACCCTACAATATGTTGCCTACAGGAAACACACTTAAAGCAGGGAGATATATACAGAGTAAAGGTAAAAGGTTGGAACAGAGCCTATTATGCTTCAGGTAAAGCCAAAAAAGCAGGGGTAGCTATCCTTATCTCAGATCAAGCAAAAGCAGAAGTAGATCTTGTTAAAAAAGATAAGGAAGGAAACTATATCCTGCTGAAAGGTAGCATAAATAATGAAGCCATATCAATACTAAACATATATGCACCAAGTGGTATAGCATCTAACTTTCTAAAGGAAAAGTTAGGAGAACTGCAAGAAGAAATAGACAGTAAAACTATAATAGTGGGAGATCTCAACCTTGCACTCTCAGATTTAGACAAATCAAACCACAAAACAAACAAGAAAGAAATTAAAAAAGTAAATAGAACATTAGAAAAACTAGGTATGATAGACCTTTGGAGAAAACTGAATGGCAATAGGAAGGAATATACTTTCTTCTCAGCAGTTCATGGATCCTATACAAAAATTGACCATATACTAGGACATAAAGATCTCAAAATTAAATGTAGGAAGGCAGAAATAATAAATGCCTTCTTCTCAGATCACAATGCAATAAAAGCTACATTCAGTAAAAAGTTAGGGGTAAATAGACCAAAAAGTAATTGGAAATTGAATAATCTCATCTTAAAGAATGACTGGGTGAAAGAGCAAATTATAGAAACAATTAACAATTTCACCCAAGATAATGACAATGATGAGACATCATATCAAAATCTTTGGGATGCAGCTAAAGCAGTAATAAGGGGAAATTTTATATCTTTAGAGGCTTATTTGAAGAAAATTGAGAAAGAGAAGATTAACGAATTGGGCTTACAACTTAAAAGGCTAGAAAAAGACCAAATTGTAAACCCCCAACCAAAAATTAAACTCGAAATACAAAAATTAAAAGGAGAAATCAATAAAATTGAAAGTAAAAAAACTATTGAATTAATAAATAAAACCAAGAGTTGGTTTTATGAAAAAGCCAATAAAATAGATAAACCTTTGGTAAATTTGATCAAAAAAAAGAAAGAGGAAAATCAAATTGATAGTCTTACAAATGAAAAGGGGGATCTTTCCACCAATGAAGAGGAAATTAGAGAAATAATAAGGAGTTACTTTGCCCAACTTTATGCCAATAAATTTGATAACTTAAGTGAAATGGATGACTTCCTCCAAAAATATAGGCTCCCTAGATTAACAGAGGAGGAGATAAATTGCTTAAATAGTCCCATTTCAGAAAAAGAAATAGAACAAGCTATTAATCAACTCCCCAGGAAAAAATCCCCAGGGCCAGATGGATTCACATGTGAATTCTACCAAACATTTAAAGAACAATTAGCCCCAATGTTATATAAATTATTTGAAAAAATAGGGGATGAAGGAGTCCTACCAAATTCCTTTTATGACACAGACATGGTACTGATACCTAAACCTGGTAGATCGAAAACTGAGAAAGAAAATTATAGACCAATCTCCTTAATGAATATTGATGCTAAAATCTTAAATAAGATATTAGCAAAAAGACTTCAGAAAATTATCTCCAAGATAATACACTATGATCAAGTAGGATTTATTCCAGGAATGCAGGGCTGGTTTAATATTAGGAAAACTATTAATATAATTGACCATATTAATAATCAAATTAATAAGAACCATATGATCATCTCAATAGATGCAGAAAAAGCATTTGACAAAATCCAACATCCATTCCTACTAAAAACTCTTGAGAGTATAGGAATAAATGGATTATTCCTTAGAATAATCAGGAGTATATATTTAAGACCGTCAGTAAGCATAATATGCAATAGAAATAAACTGCAACCTTTCCCAGTAAGATCAGGAGTGAAACAAGGTTGCCCACTATCACCATTACTATTCAATATAGTACTAGAAACGCTAGCCTCGGCAATAAGAGCCGAGAAAGAGATTCAAGGAATTAGAGTAGGAAATGAGGAAATTAAACTATCACTTTTTGCAGATGACATGATGGTATACTTAGAGAACCCCAAAGACTCTGCTAAAAAGCTACTAGAAATAATTCAAAATTTCAGCAAAGTGGCAGGATACAAAATAAATCCACAAAAATCCTCGGCATTTTTATATATCACTAACAAAATGCAACAGCAAGAGATACAAAGAGAAATTCCATTCCAAACAAATGTTGAGAGTATAAAATATTTGGGAATCCATCTACCAAAGAAAAGTCAGGAATTATATGAGAAAAATTACAAAACACTTGCCACAAAAATAAAATCAGATTTAAATAATTGGAAAGACATTCAGTGCTCTTGGATAGGCCGAGCGAATATAATAAAGATGACAATACTCCCCAAACTAATCTATTTATTTAGTGCTATACCAATCAGACTCCCAAGAAACTATTTTAATGACCTAGAAAAAATAACAACAAAATTCATATGGAAGAATAAAAGGTCAAGAATTGCAAGGGAACTAATGAAAAAAAACTCAGAGGAAGGTGGTCTAAGTGTACCTGATCTAAAGCTATATTATATAGCAGCAGTCACCAAAACCATTTGGTATTGGCTAAGAAATAGACCGGTAGATCAGTGGAACAGATTAGATACAAAGGACAAAAAAGGGTACATCTATAGCAATCTAATCTTTGACAAACCCAAAGATTCCAACATTAGGGATAAAAATTCATTATTCGGAAAAAACTGTTGGGAAAACTGGAAATTAGTATGGCAGAAATTAGATATGGATCCACACTTAACACCATATACCAAGATAAGATCAAAATGGGTCCATGATTTAGGCATAAAGAGGGAGATAATAAATAGATTAGAGGAACAGAGGATAATCTACCTCTCAGACTTGTGGAGGAGGAAGGAATTTATGACCAGAGGAGAACTAGAGATCATTATTGATCACAAAATAGAAGATTTTGATTACATCAAACTAAAAAGTTTCTGTACAAATAATACTAATGCAAACAAGATTAGAAGGGAAGTAACAAATTGGGAAAATATTTTTAAAAACAAAGGTTCTGACAAAGGTCTCATTTCCAAAATATATAGAGAACTGACCATAATTTATAAGAAACCGAACCATTCTCCAATTGATAAATGGTCAAAGGATATTAACAGACAATTCTCAGAGGAAGAAATTGAAACTATATCCACTCACATGAAAGAGTGTTCCAAATCACTACTGATCAGAGAAATGCAAATTAAGACCACTCTGAGATACCACTACACACCTGTCAGATTGGCTAAGATGACAGGAACAAATAATGACAAATGTTGGAGGGGATGTGGGGAAATTGGGACACTAATACATTGCTGGTGGAGTTGTGAAAGAATCCAGCCATTCTGGAGAGCAATCTGGAATTATGCCCAAAAAGTTATCAAACTGTGCATACCCTTTGACCCAGCAGCGCTACTACTGGGATTATATCCCAAAGAAATACTAAAGAGCGGAAAGAGACATATATGTGCCAAAATGTTTGTGGCAGCTCTTTTTGTTGTAGCTAGAAACTGGAAGATGAATGGATGTCCATCAGTTGGAGAATGGTTGGGTAAATTGTGGTATATGAAGGTTATGGAATATTATTGCTCGGTAAGAAATGACCAGCAGGAGGAATATAGAGAGGCCTGGAGAGACTTAAATCAACTGATGCTGAGTGAAATGAGCAGAACCAGAAGATCACTGTACACTTCAACAACAATACTGTATGGGGATGTATTCTGATGGAAGTGGAAATCTTCAACATAAAGAAGATCCAACTCACTTCCAGTTGATCAATGATGGACAGGGGTAGCTGCACCCAGAGAAGAAACACTGGGAGGGGAATGAAAATTGTTAGCACTAATATCTGTCTGCCCAGGTTGCATGTACCTTCGGATTCTAATGTTTATTGTGCAACAAGAAAATGATATTCGCACACATGTATTGTACCTAGACTATATTGTAACACATGTAAAATGTATGGTATTGCCTGTCGTCGGGGGGAGGGAATAGAGGGAGGGGGGGCAATTTGGAAAAATGAATACAAGGGATAATATTATAAAATATATATATAATAATAAAAAATAAAAAAAAAAAAAGAAAATATAGAAAAAGAAAAAAAAAAAAAAAAAAAAAAAAAAAAAATTTAGATATGCACTCTGCAAAAATCTTTGCATACAAATGGCTCCATTCTTAGAGCATTATGTCTCACAGAATCATCATACCAAAATATTTTCAGTCATCCATTAAATGATGAATGCCCTTTTCTCCATCCTTTACATTGTAATTTTTTCTGATTCAACCCTTTCAGTTTCTTCTTTAATATCTGGAAGTTTGGTGTACCAAAGGAAATACCCTGCAGTATTAGATGATAACTTGTCAAGGTGGAAAAGCTTCCAAAGCTCAATAAAACTATAAAGAATTCCAGGAACCTAAGTAGCATTACAGGGATAAAATGCTGGGCCTGGTGTCAAGACTCATTTTCCTAAATTCAAATCTAGCCTGAGCTATTCACTAGCTCTGTGATTCTGAGCAAGTCACTTAACACTGTTTACCACAGTTTCCTTATCTGTAAAATGAGCTGTAAAAGAAAATGGCAAATGAATAAAGTATCTCTGTCAAAAGTCCAAAATACAGTCATGAAAACTCAGGCATACCTCAAAATGAACAACATTCTATACAATATAGATTATGATGAAAAATTATAACAAAAGGTAATCCGATAGAAAAGGGAATGGGCAAACCATTTTCTTCGTTTTTCTCATTTCTTTTATTTTTGATCTGATTTTTCATGTGCTGCATGATAAATGTAAAAATATATATAGAAAATGGCACATGTTTAACATATATTGGATTGTTTACTGTCTAGGAAATGGGGGAGGGAATGAGAAAAAATTGGAATACAAGATTTTGCAAGGGTGAATGTTGAAAAAAATTCTTTGGGTGTAATTTGAAAATAAAAATCTAATGTTAAAAAAATAAAATAAAAACGAAAATGCCATGGTTCACTACTTAGAAATACTTTGAAATAAAAAGGTTAGAAGGGTCAGGCTTGCTATAATCCTCAGGATCATAAAGAATTGGATTTGACTGAATAATAATTCCCATCAGGCTATTATTCTTTTCCCTATCCACATATTTCCTAACTGATTTTATTAAATTTATGCAGCAAACCACAATTTATGTTTATGAGATTATGTTTATATGAAAAGGAATTCCTGTGATGCTAATTCTCCACACCCCTTCCTCATTGTGAAGTCTTTTGTACATATCCTCAAAATGAGAAATATCAAGTTGTTTCTATTCCTTTCCTTTCTTCTACTCTAGATTATCCCCATCACTCTCCTCTCATTCCATTTTTATATCCTCAAAACCAATCTACAGGTACAGTATCTATTTATTGTTGGAATTTTTTCCTTATTTAACTCCCTAAATATCTTTTGAATATTTCTATTCTGAAGACAGTCTTCAAAGATAGATTTGTTTGCTCTTGTTGGCTTTTCTGGTGGACCTTTTTCTGAATGCCCACAAACTACTGGTCAATTTTCTCTATACTTCTAGAGCAACAAGACCTAATTGCTGTGGTTTTTTTTTATTGGATTTTGTAGTCATGACTCAGTCAATAAACATTTCATAAGCAATAAATAAGCTTAAAGCTTTATGCCAAGTGCTGGGGATACAAAGCAAGGTAAAAATAGTCCCTGCCAGAGAAAACCTCACAGTATAATAAGAGATACAATACATTATGGAGTATGTAAACTCGACATATAAATATGCTACTATGTACAAACATATTACATACAAGTTAAACTGGAAATACTCAATTGGCAAAAAGAAAATGAAGTAGTATTAAAGGGGGTAGGGAAAAGTGTTATCTTAGGAAATAGAACTTTAATATTATTCAGCCCTTATGTGACTAAGTAATACAGTAATACAGCAATGTTGTTAGGGATTCCCTCAGGGACTCTAGAAACAGGTGCCTGAATTGGTCCCAAGAACAACTGCAAAATTTGCTTTCTTTTTTGTGAATCATAATTGCCAGATATAAAAAGGTAGGGATAAGCCATGGAATCCTTTCTAAGCACATAACTCCTGAGTTTCAGGACATGACTAATCATTAAAGATTGAACACAGTCAGTAAAATGCTTTATTTCCACTAAGTGGTAATGGTAAAAATTACAAACCTCCATTTTAAAAATAAAGATTGAAAGAATTTTTACTTTAACCTCGCTGACATTGTTGGCTGAATTTGAGGAGAAAGTGTTCTGGTGTGTGAACTTGTATTATTTCTTTTTCTTTTCTTTTTTTTTTTCTTTGACAGGAACAAAAAGAAAGTTCATAGAACATATGTGGATATTTTTTAAATGAATTATAATTTTGATTTTAAACAAGGCTGCCAAGTAATCAATTAGTAAGGACTTCATCACTCACTGAGATCCAGGTGTTGTTCTTTATCATTCGTTATTGAAGAGGACCAAAGACATTTCATCAAATTAATTTCAAAAGAAAAACAAAAAGGACAAATGATAATGGTCTTGAACAAAAATGCATGGCCTTGGCATTTCCCATAATTAACCAGGTCTTGAGGACTTCACGCTGCCTGCTTCCTTTGCCTTCCTGGCATTTGGAACAGATTTTTATTGTCCCAATGCCCAAGCCACTGGGGAACTATTCACCTACTTTGGGGAAACACCACCATCCCTAATTCACCTGGAGGGTTGAGATCCATTGGCTTCCCTCCATCTGGTTTAGTCCATCTACTCAGATGATTTCTGCCAGGTTGTGGCTATGTTGCATGCTATATCTTCATGGAGGCACAGGTGACAGTTGAGTGCCAAGTAGGGACTAAAGGTAGATGAGAGGCTTGGAAACGGGCTTAGCAAACATGGAACCAAAGGTGCCAGTCTACTCTGAACATTCCATACATCTCAGGTTCGTGGTATTAGTAATATGAAGAAAAAAATGAAGCATTTCCTACTATGAAAAATGGAATAATCCATTGGGGGGAAAAGAAGGATATAAATAAGGATATAGATAACATCTATAAATTAAATACATGATGTTTGTAGTTTGTATTTGCAGGGAAAGATCAGAAAGGGGCTGACAATGAAACCCTGAAGGATTCTAAGAGGGTGAAGTAGGAGAACATGCACATGCAAACATACTATGATGGGAGATGCAAAAAATATGAATAACAATATGGACATTTGGGATGGGGCAGGCAGAAAAGCATTTTTTTAAAAATTATGTTCCAAGAACTGTACTTTGCATTTTGGAAATATATCAGAACAAGGAGTAGCTTTAAAACTTATAAAATATCAGAGATTAAAGAATCTTCAAAATATCAATAACAGCTAGCACTTATAAAAAATGTAATGGCTAAAAAAGTATCTTGAAATATATCAACGAATCCTGATAACCCAGTCATTCAGAGGCAAAGTGACATTATGGGTTTTGCCCAGGGTCACAAAGTTTGGCTTGATTTGAATTCAGATCTCTCCAAAGCCATACCCATTAAGTCTAATCACTGTGCCACATAACTTCTATACATTAAAATATATGACAACAAGCATTTATTTAAAAAAAAAACCAATTATGTCCCAAAAACTATACTTAGCATTTTGGAAACTATCAGAAAAAGGAGTAGACTTTAAAATTCATAAAACACTGGAGAGTAAAGGACCCTCAGAATATCAATAAAAGTTACCACTTATAAAAAGTGTTATGGTTGAAAAGATATCTTAAAATATGTCAATGAATCCCGATAACCCAATCATCCTTGTTCAGAGGCAAAGTGACATTACAGGTCTTGCCCAGAGTCACACAGTTTGGTTTGATTTGAATTCAGATCTTTCCAAAGCTAGTCCCATCAATGTAACTTCTATATGTTAAAGTATGCAACAGGGCATAACTCGTAACTTACCTAGCGAGGTACATTGCAATCAAGTTGTGAAGTTCTTTAAAGGCCCTTTGAGTTTCTAAAGTGATTTTTGCCAAGAGCAATGCATCAACTAAATATTGGGGTTGGGATTTAAATGCAAGTTATTGGCGCTCCAAAGTCCAATGCCATATTCATGCTGGCTTGTGTCTTTGATTTTTTTCTGTGGCATTAGGTATTCCTTATGTACAAAGACATGTGGGAGATGCCATAAATTACACACATCATATGCTTCTCCGTTGCCCTCTGTTCATATTCAATTCTTTAGAGACTTCTATGTTCCACGACTCCCAACCATATGTATGTGCTGGAGGGGACGCAAGACATACTTCTCAAAAAAACCCGCTTTGTTGTACATTCTGTCACTAGGCAATCTGTTTGTTTAAGTCAAATTCAAAACTAGATGTCTTTGAAAATTGGCAGGAGGAACCTCTAAGTATTCAGAGAAAAATTTTCTTAAGATTTAAAAAAAAACTTCCTTTGGAAAAGGATTTTTATTATATTAAAAACTAGATGCTTCGATATATTATTGTTTGTAATGAAAGATCTATTGTTTCATTTTCCTTTTCATTTGACATCTTGTTCTGGAAGCAGGAATTTTGATTTGTCTCTAAGAGAACAAAGTATAATATAGTGGATAGAAAACTGGACTCACAGGCAGGATAATATGAGTTTGAATCCAGTCTTTGACAAATCCTAGCTGTTCTACTCTAGGCAAGGCACTTAGCTTCTCAGGTTATGGGAAACTCTCTAAGATATAGTTTTAAAAAGGGTCCAAGTTGAATCAATAGAGGATTTTTCCTCACTAGTGAGTGTTCATCAATGAAAGGACATGTTATGTCTCTATTCTTCATCCATTTTCAAAGCAATTAAAATGTTTTTGTTTTTTAAATATTTTAATTAATGAATTACATAATTCTCTGCACCTAAGTGCTTCCCACTCACCAATATGAATATGAGATGCCTCATGGACATATGGGCCAGATTTTTGTATAAGTTATAATATATATATACTCAGAGAACAGTGAAGTCAATAAATAATAGTCAAGCTCTGCAAGTGCTAACTTGAGCACATTCTATGATTACATCTCCTGGGTAGCAAATGAGTGTTCTGACATTAAACAGAGAGGGCCAACAACTGTGGGCAATCGCATCATAATGTAGGATTAAGTTTACCCCTTGGCATAAAAATAATGGCACCAGTCCTACTGAGGGAAGGTTTCTAAAGAAATGAACATCAGTGGGTTGGGTCCCCATCCATTTTCTATTATCCTTCACACCATACTGGGCTAGATGAACAGAGGTAGGAAGCACTTTTGACCATACAATATAATAAGGTTTACCCTGGGGTCCTTTTTATGTGAGCAGATGAAACTACAAAAATATGTCATCCCATAGTAATAATCTCTTTTGAGAATGCACCAGTGGATAGGATACCAAGAATTCTTGTTTTCAAAATAAACTTCCCAAAATCAGTGCCTCCTGTCATCAAGCACAGAAATGATGATGACTCACGTCCCAGAAACAACAGGACCCTTAATACACCAAAGTGTTTGGAAAAAGCAGGGCAATGACAGTGATGGACAGGTTTAAGCCTCATTAATATCTGAAACGCCGCAAGAAACACAAGGGGTGTCAGATGATACTAACAGCAGTATATTGTTGACTTGCCTCATTTGATGTATATATAACACAGAAAATCAAAACAAAGTTGTATTTTCCCCCCATAGAGATTAGTTGAAGAGTGGGGTGAAATCTGATGCTAAGAATGAATAATTTGAAAATCACAGAACTACAGATTAACAGAATTTGAGGGTCAGAAAGCACACTAATGATCATTGATACCAACTGATAATTCTTCCCTCCCCAAAATCAATACTAGAATGTACTTGATAGTTATCTGCCCTGGAAATATTTACTGTAACCTTTGTTTGAAGAACTCTAATGAGAGGAAGCTTACTACCTCTCAAGGGAGCCCATAACCTTGTATTTTGTTTAGAAAAAGAAAAAAAGAAAAGAAAACCAAATTATTAGCATCAAAATGAATAGGGTAAACTTACTATCAATGAAGAGTGAATAAAATAATTAGGAGCTGTTTTTTTCAATTGCATGTCAATTAAGTACGATAATCTAAGTGAAATGGATGAATACTTTCAAAAATATATATCTCCCAGATTAAGAGCAGGAAATAAATTAGTCCCATGTAAGAAAAAGATATTGAACAAGCTATTAATGAACTCCCTAAGAAAAAAATCTCCAGGGCCAGATAGATTTCCAAGTGAATTCTACTAGCCATTTAAAGTACAATCAATTCCAATACTACACAAACTGTTTGAAAAATAGGGGAAGAAGGAGTCATACAGATATAGTGCTGATACCTAAACCAGGAAGAGCCAAAATTTCTCTAATGAATAGTGATGCAAATATCTTAAACAAAAAACATTAGCAAAGAGATTACAGCAATTTATCACTAGGATAATACAATATGACCATGTAGCATTTATACAAGGAATGCAAGGCTGGTTCAATATCAGGAAAACTATTAGCATAATTGACTATATTATTAACCAAACTAACTGAAATCATATGATTATCTCAATAGATGCAGATATTTGATAAAAATCTGACACCCATTGTTAATAAATGCAATAAGTAGGAATGCATAGGAATAAATGGAGTTTTCCTTAAAATGATAAATAGCATCCATCAATAACTATCAGGAAGCATCATATGTAATGGGAATAAACTAGAAACATTCCCAATAAGATCAGGGGTGAAAAAAGTTTCCTCATTATCATTATTACTATTCAGTATTGTATTAGACATGTTCTCTTTAGGAATTAGCGAACAAAAACAAATACAAGTAATTACAACAAATGAGGAAGCAAAATTATCACTCTTTTTAAATAATATGATAATACACTTAGAGAATCTATTGAAAAACTACTAGAAATAGTTAACAATTTTAGCAGTTGAAAGATAAAAAATAAACCCACCTAACTCATTGCCATATACAAAATAAACTATAGAAGGAAATGATAGACTATACCAATATTTATGCAATAAAAATACCAAATGGGATCATGAAGAATCAATGATAACTAGACAATAACCAAAATAAAAATAATATTAAAATCCAAAGTAAGCCCCCAAATAAAACACAGTAAATAAAGCAAGCTTTCTTCTCGATTCAAAAAATACACAAAGCAACTCACTGTTCCTAGTCAAAAACCATGAAGAGATGCCATGTTTTCAAAAGTCTAAAAGTACCTAATGATCCAGTTATTTTGCTTTCTGTTAACCAATTTTTATTTTTTTTAAAATTGAACCCCAGAAAGGATTTCATTTTCACAAACCAGATAAGTGTGGGTTTCTTGATGACTCCAATTGTAAAGAGGTAGTTTTGTTTCCATGGACATTATTTCAAGAAAATAGGTCAAGATCCAAAGGCTACCTTGATATAGGTACAAAATACATTTTCAATAGGCTAAACCAAACAATCAGCTTGATAAACCTCCCAGCTATATATACCATGGGGCTCTAGTTGTGAAAGACAAAATGATTTGAATATCACTGATCAGAAACCAACTAGGTTCCAAACTATCTGGATAGTCAACACCCAGAATGAGGATCTGCCCAGTAGATTGTGAAATAACTCTGATGATACTGGGACCTTCCAGTGCATGAGGATTGCAATCATATATGTAAGTTCAAATTTATTTTTTGTATTTAAGTTACATTGAAAATTGTAAGGGTACACACAGCTGCCCTGGCTTAGCCATATTCCAGACCGTGCTCATTGAACCAGGATTTTAATCCAAAGCAAATTAATTATTCAACAAATATTTAAATAAGTGTTTTCTATGTGCAACACTCTTAAATAACTCACAAAAGTTTTTAACATACACTTCACCAATTTTCAGGACCTGGGCATTGGGATCTAGGGTTCATTTCTTCATGGTTGTTTCTCTTTCTTACTTTCTTTCCTTTTTTTGAATCCCATTTGTTTATTTTTTGGGGGGAATTGGTATGATGAATGAGACTGAGCAAAATACTACCCAGTGTCTGAGTGGGTTCCCCATCAAGAAGCAAACTTATCATATATGCTAATTTTCACTACTCTGCCATGGTAACCAACTTGTGTACTCTGTGAGCCTGAGTTAATCTCTTTAATGTCCTCCAACTATATTTCACTCCCAGTTTCTAGGAAGCTTCTTCATATAACACATGTCTTTTCAGCATTGTGTCCTAAACCCCATCTTGTTTATGGATTACCCCCCCTTTTTTTCTGAACGATTTATTTTGAAAATCAAAGAGGGGATATGATGTGAACTGTGAAATTCTGTCCATATAGAATAACGTGAGGTCAGAATCTGTTATTAATTCATGTATTCTGTATCTAAACTAGTTTGCATTTTTAAAGACATTGGCAACAACCTTTGAGACAATCTTCCTAGGAACTTAAGCTTTCTCCGCCCATAAGTTAATAAGTTAGCTTTTCCAGACTATCTTGATTGGTTTATCTTTAGGGAAGTCTGAAACTCAGTCTGCCATCTGACTCTTTAACTCTTCAGTTCAGCTCCCAGGGGCTATATTTTCCTTGTAGAAGGTTTGGTTATGATGAAGATCTTTGCTAAATTCTCTCTCTCTCTCTCTCTCTCTCTCTCTCTCTCTCTCTCTCTCTCTCTCTCTCTCTCTCTCTCTCTCTCTCTCTCTCTCTCTCTCTCTCTCTCTCTCTCTCTCTCTCTCCCTCATAGTGTGTTCCCTTTAATATCACCTTTCTCCTCACTCCAGCTAACTCTGGTTAGTCTACTAAACTTACCTAACCTGCCAATCAATGTCTTGCTTGGGACTGATGGGATATTCCTTTATTAGATTCTTCCAAATTCCTTTCCTAATGATTTGCTCTCCCAACTCTAATTCATATTTGCCATTCCTGATTTCTACTTTATCTTTTCTTTTTGTCTGTAAACTCTTCTAAATAAAACTTCCTTTTGGCAAAAATACGAGCCTCTCTGTAGGAATATTAATATGGGAATAAGTTGAAGTAGGCATTTAAAATAGATATAATGGGGGATCAGAAATTGCAAAAATCATGAGAGAAATAAATACAGTAAATCTTTTTTCTACCTAATTCAGAAACCGAAACTTGTAAACAGCATCTAGAAAGTCCTGGGTTCCCCAAGAAAAGAGGTTAAAGTACTAACAATTTAGCAGGTTTCTAAGGCCAGGGAAATTTTTAACAGACCCAAGAGAATAGACATTGTGATCCCGGGGTGATTTCTAATTCGGCATAGCTGGTAAGGTCATTAACCCGCCCAATGTCCAGGCTATTTTCAACAAGACCACATTATTATCTTCTGGGAAGTTCAACACTCTCCAGTGTGTCCCACTGGGCTGCACACCCCTGGGCCACATGGTACAGATACTGAGTTTGGGGAAAATAGTTGCTTACAAGAAAAATAATACATCAGTTTGAGACCACAATAAAGACATATAAGAAAATCTAAGGCTGTAGTACCTAGCCATAAAAGAGAAGAGTTAGAGAGAAAATGAAGCACACAGAGGAGGAGCACTTGCATCATATTCAGAGGAACCTTTTAATGCTAACCCCAATGCTGCTGTAGTCCCTTCCCCTTTGGGACAGAATTACAGAACAGCATTAATATCCTGGATCCCTTTAGGCAACAAGTTAGAGAAGAGTATAAAACACTTGGCCTGTCACCAAGAAGATCAAAGTTCAAATATCACCTTGAGCACTAGGTACACAGGAGACTCAAATTAAATCCCAACTTTGAACATCAGTTTTTCAGCAATAAAATGAGAATAATAACAACACCAATCTCTCATCAATGTGTACCTCATTGAGGTACATACATAAAATGTATATTGTCTTCCCCCATCCCTCCTTGGCAATTCAGTAATAATTCCTAGTAATTCCTTACCAGAATCATGATTTTGAAACGCAAAAAGAATTTCTAACTTTGAGATAGAAGTTAGTAAAATCAGTTTTTTAAACTGAGGTTACCAGTTTAAAAACCTCTACAAAACTTGGCCTCTGAATTTTTTTCTATCCCTCTAACCTTTCTTCTTATCTCTCCTTCACACCCTTCTCCTTTCTCTCTTTCCCCACTTCCTCCATTTCTTTGTCATCTCTTTCTGGGTATCTCCTCTCTCTCTCTCGTCTCTCCCTTTCTAACTACACATACCCAATCTGACTGTTAACATATTTCAACACGTCATAATAAAATTCCTGTATATCTTTCTCTTACCCTTTTTAGTATAACTACTCTGATGCTGCAATACAATAAAGTTATTAAAGCTAGGGAAACATTAACCGAGATCAATTAATTTCAGGTTTCAATGTATAGACAAATTTGGGAAGTGTCCAGGTCTCAATCTGGAGCTCTATCCAACAATTTGAACCTATGGAGGCAGGTGAGTTTCAGAACTTCCAATCCAAGACCTAATTCTGATTTATACCACCAGGTGTGTTATATTAAAAAAGATTGTGAACATCTGCTGGGAGTAAGAGAGTTGAGGCATATTTGGCTGTCAGGAGCAATAAGGAAGCTATAGAAACCTCCTGGCATCAGAATAGACAGTTGACTTTGCAAATCTCTTAAAGAGCTGTCATAATGATGAAAAACTCAAGAGAAACCTGAGATACATACTGACACAGAGTCAATAGATTGAACCAAGGAAATAATATGCACAATGACAACAGCAATGTAAATTAGAGCAACCATTAAAGAGAAATGAAACTGGAATTTGCGGACAATGAAGGTCTTGAGAAGCTGATCAAAATATGTTTCTTCCCTGCCCGAAGAGAGGCAGAGTACAAGGCAGGCCAGAATGTGACTTAATCATCAGATAAAGTTGCTGGATTTGATATTTCGGTTCAATTGTTTTATTCTCTGACAGAAGAAAAGGTTCAATCTGAGTAGGAAATGATTATGATGCAAAAAAAAAGTCAAGAATATGTGTTATTTTTTAAGAAACAAAATAAACAAGAAAAAGAGCTGACTTTTGGAGATTTCGTGTGGTACACTGGTAAAAAATTGGACCTCGGGTCAAATTTTTATTATACTATTTACTACCAGAATGACATTGGGCAAGAAACTGAAGGGAGCAAGGGCAAAGCCAAGCACTGAACTGTGACCCTGATGGATGTTCTAGTTCCTTTACAAGTCTCTCGGGTAGGTGCTTTCTAGAAAGAGAACTTAGGAGAGAGGTACAGAGAATTTTGTTCTGGAAATCCACGCAAGGATCCTGCAGTGGCACTTAGATAATAAGATGAGAAGACATTCCAAAACATAGAAAAATAAGGCAGCTAAAATTCCGTGGGAACCTGTTATATAATATCACAAGTTCACAGCTCAAGTTAGAAGTGAAATAAGAAACCATCTCTACCCACTCCTACATTTTACACAGGAGATATGAAGTCACTTGTCCAAGGTGACACAAAGATTCAAAGATCTAAAACTTAAAAGGACACTCAAACAAAATCTACCTAAACCCCTTCTTTTACATGAAAGGAAACTAAACCACAGGGAAGAGATGGAATTTGTCTAAGGTCACAGAAAAATCTAGAATCAGAAAGGTCTGCATTTCATAGAGAATGAAACTGACAGCTTCAGGTAAGTGACATATCCAAAGTCACATAGGTAAATTAATAACAGAGGTACCATTCCAAAGTCAAAACTACCAAGTCCAGAGAACTTGTACTTTGAATACATGTTCTGTGAACGTATCAGTCTATCAGTGAACTAAAAACTTTCCTCTTCTAAATGAATGTATATTGTATTGGAAGGGGAAGGCTGATTCTGAAAAGTTGTAATCAAGTTCAAGTCTATATTTTGAAATTACAATTATATCTCTCCAATCTTGACTTTCCCTATCAGTTACAGAATAGAAAAACGAATTTTACAACAAGTTATTATAAACACTCCATGGAAGAAAAAGCAAAAAGTAAGATGTTTCTAATATGAAGCAACAAGCAAAAATTTTTATAAAGATTTTTCCAAAGTGTGGGGGGGAAGACTGTGCCATATCCTAAAACCACCCAATTTGAAAAGAATTTGTACTTTCTAAATTTCTTTTTCAAACATAGAGTTTATTTGACAGGTTTGAAAAGAATAAAACCTAATAGAATTATGTTTTCATATTCTACAAACACACACACACACACACACACACACACACACGCTTTCTATACTATTTCCTTCTACCTCTGTCACTCTTCCTATGTTTACTGCTCTCTGTTTCTCTCCACTGCCACTGCTCAGGTCTTCTTCTGGTCCCCTCCCAAAGTCTATAAGAGAACCCACCTGACTGCATTTGCTATTTCTCTGGTGCTGACAGAAATAGCAAATCACTTTGCTATGCTCTTAAAAAGTTATTGTATGACATGACTCCTATCTAACTATGAATAATTAAGCATTGCCGTGGTTTTCTCAGAAGTGAATTTCTCTTAAATACAGCTAAGTCTTCATAGGCAAGCATCAACCAAAGGGTCCCTTCAACAACAAAGATCACAAATGAGTTACTTCTATTTCCTTTATTTAAAGGTCCCTGCCAGGTTGAACAGTCCCCTGGTATACTGGCTCAGGTCACAAAGAAAACAACATTCCCATCCTGTTCTAAGTAAATGTCCATCATGCCCTTGAGCACTCATGCTCTCTTTGTTCCCATCCTGCAGTCATTTTATACCCTGTCTCATTCTAACTTTCCTCACCATCATTGCAATGACCTTAACAGTCATCCTTGAACTTCTCTTTCTCCCCTTTTCAGAACATCCTAATTGATATGCCTTCAACAGAAATATGACCATGTCATTTTCCTTACAAAGTACTTCCCACTAAGTAGCTCCCAAATACCCCTTGGACCAAAAATAAAATTCTCTCCTTGGTTTTTTAAGTCTTCCACTATTTAGCCTTAACCTATTTTTACCCTCCCTGAATGATACTTCTGTTTCCATGTTCTACAATGCAGCCACAAACTTTGCTATATTACTTAGAGAGCATTAAATCCCCCACATCTCTGCCTTTCTGGAATCCATCTACCATACACAGGATGCACTATTTCAATTTAAGTGGGGAAGACCCAATGAAGATAGCCCAGAATCTAGTAATGATCTTCTGGACTCTGTCTAGTTATCTCAGAGAACTCTGAGCTCTGAGTCAACTTAAGCTCAAATGCTCACTTCATGGCCTTTGGGAGGCAACTATTATTTTGGGTGAGGTGTCTTGGATATCTCCCAACTTTCTATATTAGAGACTCTTTTCTTTTCCTGATATACCATGTCTCACTTGACGATCTCACCAACTCCATAAATTTAAATTATCATCTCCATACAGATGATTCTCAGGTATAAAAAATATGTTTCACCTTTACTCTTTCTACTTAGCCATGATCCCACATTTCTAGTTTCTGTCTAATCATCCCAATCTAGAAATTTCAAACTCAACATGTCCAAAACATAGTTCATTATCATTTCTACAAAACACTCACTTCATCCCCCTGCTCCTGCTAAGGGGATCATTCTCCTGTCAGAATATGTGTTTGTAGCTTCAGTATCATGTTTGATTCCTCAACGCACCCATCTGACAGATCCAATCGACTGTCAAATATTGCAGTCAAATTGTGCAACATATCACATTTTTACCCAATTCTTTTCACTTATAACTTCTATCCTCATACAAATCCACTTTTCTCTTTATCTGGAAATTTGTGATAGAATTTTTTTTAAATAGAGTTTTTAAAACTCAGGGTACCATTTTATACCTCTCAAATTGGCTAAGAGGACAGGAAAAGATAATGATAAATGTTGGAGGTAATGTGGGAAATATGGACACTAGTTCATTGTTGGTAAAGGTGTGAATTAATGTAAGCATTCTGGAGAAGAATACGGAAATATATCCAAAAAGCCATCCTTTGATCCAGCACAACAATGTCATAGTCTAGGTCTGTATCCCAAAGAGATCATAAAAAGAGGGAAAAGATCCCACATATCCAAAAATGTTTGTAGCAGCTCTTTTTGCGGTTCCAAATAATTGAAAATTGAGTAGATACCCATCTGTTGGGGAATAGGTGAATTAAGTTATGGCATATGAATGTGATAATGAAGGAATATTATAAGAAATATGAGCAGGTTGATTAAAGAAAAGCTTGGAAATTCTTATAAGAACTAATGAGTGAGGTTAGCATAACCAAAGGAACCCTGTACACAGTGACAGCAAATCATGCATGGGGTGAGCAACTGTGATGAACTTGGCTCTTCTCAACAATGTGAAAATTCAAGACAATTCCAATAGCCTTGGAGTGGAAAATGCCATCCATATCCAGAATGAGAACCATGCAGATTAAATGTGGATTGAAACATATTATTTTCATCTTTATTTGTTTGCTTTTTTGTTTTCATGTTTTTTTCCCTTCAGCTCAGAATTTTCTTATAAAACTTGACAAATATGAAAATATGTTTAAATGGACTGTACATGCTTAACCTATATCAGATTGCTTGCTCTAATGGAAAGGAGGGAAGTAAGAAAAGGGAGAAAATTTTGGACCACATAATCTTACAAGAAAGAATGCTTAAAATGATGTTTATTTGTATTTGGAAAAATAAAATACTACTGAATCGCTCACCAAATAGATTTTTATTAATGTATTTTTTATCATCATAGTATCCCTCTTTCTCTCTTGAGTCATCCCTGATGATTAGTCATATTATACATGAAAAATAATTGGGGGGAAAGAACATTGCTATTCAACACATCCAAAAACAGTGAAAATATGAATAAAGTACAAAACTTGTGGATCTTTACCTCTAAAAAAACATATTACAGGACTATCTTCTCATCTCACTATGCTTCTTCTTGAAATTTTAACAACATTCCCTTGGAATTTTCTGTGTGGTTATTGTAATTAAATGGAGCAATAGATGATTTTAACAGGTAGCTCAGATTTAGGAAGAGCCAAGTTGAAATTAAGCCTAATTTACTACTAGCATTGAAAGCCTGGTCGAGTCATTTAACTTCTTTCTTCCTCATTTTCCTCATCTATAAAATTTGGGGGATAATAAACACTTCCCTCACAAGATTATTGAGAGTAGCAAATGAGAATCATTGTAAAGATCTTAGCATAATGCTTGTGTAGCCACTTAATAAATGTTTCTTTCTTTTCAGCCTACCCCTCCTGTCCTTTTAAAAAAATCAATACAAGATGGTTCTAAAATTAAGAAAGAGAAGAGCTGCCGAAAACTCAAATATTTGTCTACATTCACAGACTCGTCTGTATCTTGAAGGTTATCTACTCTTTAATTAGCTAAGACCTAGTATGTCACTGCTGCTAATTGAAGAGGCAATGGAGTGAGCACAGATCCAGAGGAACCTGGCTTCATATACTGGTCTAAATCCACCATTCATTTGGTTTGTTCCATTTTGTTCTTTAGTAAACAAGCACCACCAAGCTTCCCAGTCCCCTGGGCATTTGTGAGAAGGGAATCAACATTCAGGTAGTCTATAAAGAAAAAAAGGATCAACCCCAAGGTTTCCAATTAAATTCCATGGCTAGCCCATTCCATTTCATTTAATCAACATTCCTCCCAATGGTCCTCCTCCATTATAACCTCCCATGAATTTCAAATTAGCAAGAAAGTAAAGGAAAAGCAGGCAGGATCAAACATTATTCAAATGGACTTGGAGGGATTTTCCCAGGCTGCAGACTTACTTTTTATGAAAACAATTGTGTATCACTTCTCAGGCACATGGAACCCAATTTTTCAAGGCCACACTATTGACAGATGTCCCATGGAAATCACTAATTGGGATTCGAAGGTTTTTACATTTTAATACATTTCTCCTTCATGGTAGTGAGGGAACAAGAAAACAGGATAATAAAAAATACTGTCTTTCCTATATGTGGCTGCAATCCTAAGCAAACGGTTTTAATACAGCAATCATATATTGGTCAACTTTTGTTACCGAAAATTCTGAAGCATTTTATCTTCATAAGCCTGAATCAACAATAATCAGATCATAAAAATAATTGTTAAACAAGTATTTTGGGGAGATATGAAATCGATATGGATATGGCCCATTCTAAATCACAGATCATACTGTTTAAATAAACAGATAATAAAAAAACGTCATTCCATTGTATAACAATAAAGATAACAAATTACTACCATCCAACCTCCTTTAGAATTGTTCAAACAAATGGCAAGAGCAGCTTAGTGAAACAAGTTTACAATGAATAATTCTACTTTGCCATTGATACCCATTCTCATTTCTATCTTTCAAGTTTGTTAATTTCTGGAACATGACGCAAATTGTAGAAGGTACCAAATGTGATTCAAAAATTACTGCTGGGGCTGGTAGGTGGTATAGTGGATATCTGACCAACTTTGTGTTTTATAATATAGGCAAATTACCTCAGAACTTTGAACATAAGTAAATATTTAATATGTATTATCTAAATTGAGTATTAGCCCAATTTTTTTTCTTTTTGGGTAAAAAATTCTATTTTGGTGATTTTCTCCATTAACTTTTGAATGGTCCCATGACTACAAGCCAGTGTGGCTTAAAAGAAAAAGAAAAAAAATATATAGATAATTTTTATAAGAATAACTTTTTGCCCCAATATGGAATACAAACACATAAGCCCCTTATTATAGCTTTAGCAGTGCAGTTAAAGGCCTCACCCAAATCTCCAGAGCTGGGAACATTATGAGTTGCTTATTACAATATCACAATACATGTCTTTATAAGGCAAGCAATTGCCAAGTATGGGAAAATATACTCAGCAAGATATTTTCTGGGGGATAGAAAGCAGTTGGACTAATAGCTGCCTTATACTGGATCATACATTTGACTGAATAGTACATAAGACTCTACTTCTGCCCACTCCAGAAGAAAAAAATTACAAAGAGGTGGGTGGAAAGGAGAGGTGCTATCAGTTGTTTATAACATGTATAAGTGAAGTGGCTCCATGGTATTTGCAAATTACCTGATACTCCCTGGGGCAGCAACAAGCACATTGTTCAAAAGTACAAAAAAAAAAAAAAAAAGACACAAAATGATTCACTCTAGATATAAACTAGTTACTGAAATCACATTTGGACAAGCAGTCCAAAAGGTCAAGGAAAACAAAACCACTGCATCTTAATGGTTCAGTTCAAAACTAGGGGGGATCAAGATGAGGAAATATTTATGGGATGGCGATAGAAATAATCTTAAATTTATATTGAATTTAAAATGACCTGAGCCATGTAGGAATTTTTTTTAAACAAAGGAAGAGCCATCAAGTAATCATCTACTTTTTTATTTATTCATTGAACATATAACTTAGTGCATGCACAATACATACACAGGTAACTTAAAAGGGCAAATACAAAAAAAAAAAAAAAAAAAAAGCCCATGACATCATCTTTACCTTTAAGGACTATATACTGAAAAAAAAAGTAAATAGGATATTTTTTCATTAGAGGATAAACATTTGTCTCAATGCCATTGCTTATACATTCTCTCCTTTTGGGATGCTTTCCATTATGTTTTTTTTTAATTAAATTTTTTCAATTAATAAAAATTGACTGTCTATTTCACTTCTCAATGAGAAACAAAGAAAAATAAAACTTCTGTAACAAACATTCATAGTCACAAAACAAAATTAGTGATCTGGTCATGTTCCAAAAAATTTCTCATTCTGCACTTGGAATACATCACTACATCAGAAAGTGTTTTGTTTTTTTTTTAAACAAATCTTTCCAATACTTCATGCCCTAGGACATGGCCAAAGTTCACAGGAAAAACCACTGTAGAGGATCTAGTACATGAATTATACCTTGAATGAAGGATAGGATTTGGAAAGACAAATGAGAGGTCATTCCAAGTAGAGTTAATGCCTTAAGTAAAAGCATGGAGGCATTTTTAGGAAAAAAAATTCCCTGATGTCTTTGGCTGTTATATAACCTAGATTTTCCTCTATTTCACACTCCCACTCTCCTCACAGAAAACAATCTCACTTAAAAATTAAAAAAGTAAAACAGTAAAATGAATACAACCGAGGTAAAGCAATACATTTTATTAAAAAAAAATCTGACATGACGTTCAATTTTTCACACATCTCAAGCTCACATTTTTACAATGGAATGGAAAAGAGGAAGGGTCATCTCATCAATCATCATTGAAATTTTCACATTATTATTTTTTGGTTGTTTTGTGGTTACTATTCCTATTATTTAGATTTTGAGATATACTATGTCTATTACTTTCCACCTACCATTTACTTCATTTTCCTTCAAATCATCTAGATCTTGTGAATCTTTTCTACACATTCATCAAATAGCACCTTTATTCAGATGAGAGGTTTTGTACTTTGATCATAAATCTTTGTTATAGCAGGAAATACTACTAAAATATTTTGGTGGGAGAAGGAGACTTTCTTTTTGTCCTTCTTGAGGTATATATCCAGCAGTGAAGCCCCTGGGTAAAATTATATAGACACTTGACTCACCTGACTTCCTTAATTCTAAATTAATTTCCAGAATGGCTACACCAATTAATAGTTCCACCACCTGTGAAATCGTGTGCTTACTTTTCACAACTCCAACGTCATTTCTATCATCTATGATTTTTTCAATTTATTAGTTTTATGTTAAAATCTCACCTTTGCATATCTTTCATATAAAAATTGGGAGCATTCTTTCATATAATATTCAATACTTTGTTATTCCTTTGAGAACTATTTGTTCATATCTTATAACCACTCGAAGGAAAAATAACATAAACACTAATAGCCAGTTCTTGAAAAGTAAATATTATTTTAGCAACATAGATGAGTCTAAATTAAATTATCTATATACTCTCTCTCCATTCAGTTCTCCTTGTATCCCTTGTCATAAATGTATCGAATCACAAAATTACAGAACGTAGGATCTAAAATAGATTTGAAAAATCTGATAAAATTTCTTTATGGGAAACATGAACACATGAATAAACTGTGGCTAGGAAAAAATGAGTAAATTCACCATTGAATTTAGGTCCTATAACTACATATTGAAGGCTATTTCCTAGTACATTATTGTTCACTTGTTTCAGTCAAGTCCGACACTTTGGTTTTTTTTTTTTTGTTTGTTTGTTTGTTTGTTTTTTGTTTTTGTTTTTGTTTTTGTTGCTTTTGGGGGGGGGGTTGTGAAAAATTTCCTTCTCCAGTTCATTTTATAGATAAGGAGGTGAGTAAAATAGGATGAAGTAATATGACCAAAGTAACACAGCAAGGAAGTATCTCATGCCATATTTGAACTCCAAGCTGAGAACTCTATCCACTGCACCATTGAACCACCAACAAGCTGACCAGCTTTACTATCCTTCTAAACATTCATGAACTCTGTAACTTAGAATTATAGAATTATATTTGGACCACACTTCAGAGATCATTTCTCTAACCCCTGAACTTCAGAAAGCCAGGCCCAGTTACTTAGGAAAAAAATTGCTCTGGAACTACCCTAGAAAATAATCTACTTTGTTATATAAAGAAATACAAGTATTTAAAGAGAACACTTTGTTAGAGAAGCCCATAAACAGTAAAGATTTGCATCTAATGTGAACTCTAGATGATTGAAATATATGGGCATTCCAAATGGTGCTTTCTTACAACCAAACACATGGATTCAACAATTTCTACTTATCAAATTTTATATTTCACTCCTCGCAAGGATATACAAAGGTAACTTTCTAGTGAAGACAAGGAAAAGATGTTTTTCAATTAGCAAAATCCAACTGTTAATGCATAGTTCTCAAAGTGATCAATATAAGGGAGTATATGAACTTTAACAAATAATGAATTTTTATGCATATAACTAGAGAAAATTTTGACTCTGGGATTCTCTATGGATGATGATGAAGTCTTAGAATAAAATTTGATTAAATTATGATGTAATACTACTCTCAAATCATGAATGAAGAGAATTGCCCATAGAGCTAAAAACTACTGTTCCATAAAGGTTACTGATATTTTTTCAATTAATTACATCTGGGTATTCAGGAAAGGATGGTTGATTTATTTTTAATTGGAAAAACTGATTTCTCTACACCTATGTTATTGTTTTATTTGTTTTCAATCATGACCAATGATTTATAACAATATGGACTTGAGATTTTCTTAGCAGAGATATAGGAATTGTTTTTCATTTTATTTTTCAATTCAATTTACAAATGAGGAAACTGAGGTAAACAAAAGTAAATTACCCTAGGTCATATAGATAGTAATGTTTGAATCCAAATCGTATCTCCAAAAGAAGAGTAAGCCTGATTTTAGGTAACTGTGCTTATCCACTAGAGTCCCACCTAGGTACAACTTCTATATGAACGATAGGATGAAATAAAAATCCCTCTGTTCAGCTCTAAAAGCGCTTCACATTTTTATCACAATCTATCTTTCCAGGCCCCCCCAAAAAAATTCTCCCCCTCCATCACTATGTCACATAGTCAAATAAGCCTTCTCCCCCTATATATTACTCTCCAAGTCCCATCTCCATGCCTTTGTATTGATAGTCCCAAAAGTCTGGAAAACACTCTGTTCTATTTGCTCTTCCTTTTACTCTCAGCTTTAATCCTTTGAGTTGCAAATAAAGAACCAATTTGTACATAATGCCTTTTCAGAAGCTGAACCCCCAAATCACTATCCTTCCCTTCCTAACTTCCTTATTTTGGATATGATGGGATACCAACTCCTTGTCTCACTATAGGAGGTAGTTGGAGGATGGGGATAAAATATGGAGCCTAAAGTCAGGAACAGCCAAACTCAAATCTGACTTCAAGCACTTGAGGATTGCATGAAGTCCAATTTGTAATACATACACACACGTTTTTACATCCACCTGTACTCAGACTACATATGTGTGTGTGTATATATATATATATATATATATATATATATATATATACATATATATACACACATATATATATGCATATATATGTATATATATACATATATATATATAAACAGATATATAGATGTGCATTTCCACATATGTGCAAACACATCTAAAATAATATTAAGATGGCTCACATAAATGTGGATTTCTCTCTTGATTGAATCTTTTAAGTTTGATTTTCTGATCAATGATTGCATGCTACTTTTTTTCTAATGAATTTTATACCTAATCTTTATTTATTGTATATATCTCTTATTTCATCTCTCTACTAACTCTTCTACTTTAAATTCTATTCCTTAATTTCCCTTGCTAATACTACCCCCCAGACATGGATCCTTCACTTATCTTCCCCCCCACCTTTTCCTTCCCTCTTCATCCCATTCTCATTAATCTACACACCTACATCATTAATCTAAATGCCCTTTTGTGCCCCACCTTGTCCTGTCACCCTTTCCCTTTCCCAGTAAGATAAACACCTTGTCCTTTTACCATAAATCTATACCCTTTTAAAAAGTTTTTTTTTAATTATAGCTTTTTATTGACAGAACATATGCATGGGTAATTTTTCAACATTGTCCCTTGCACTCACTTCTGTTCCATATACACTCTTCTATACCTCACCTTACCCTATTTGCTCCCCCCATTTCTTTATAGATTTTTGAAGGTGCTATCCTTAACCATGATGTGTGTGTCCGTGTCTGTGTGTGTGTATAAGAAGGAGAGACAGATAGACAGCAGACAGTATTTCACTATTTAATCCCTTCCTGATGTAAGTAGATAACGGAACATTATTGTTTTGTAAGAAATGATGAGCTACACAAGATACAATCCTCAATGTGTGTCTACACAGGTACATACCTACTCTACTGGAACTCTCTTCTAGATTCAAAGTGACAATTTTAAAAGTTCAAAGGCATTTATTGAAGGAGTCAAAAAGTAAATCTATCTGCCAGCCATGTATTTAGATATACTACTCTTACTTAAAGACCATATTAACACTACAACTGAAAAGAACATTGATATTCAGGGTAAGGATAAGCACTATAACACTTTGCAGAAAGCTCAGTATCACACAACCAAATCACAGGCTCAAATTGCTAAAAGATATCTCAGGGATGAGCAAATGCAAACAGTTTAACAATCTGACATAGATATCGGAGAAGAATTTCTTTGGCTTTTCCTAGTCACGTTGGCACCTAGCATCAGAGTGCCCCAACAAGGCATCAATTGCACATTAGCAAAGTTATCTATCTGGTCTAAGCCAGTAGTTGAACCTGCTGAAGTATCAGCTCAGCAGCTAAGTTACAGACTTGATGCAGCCCAAAAGCAGATTAATCCATTCAGCAAAGACATTACATACTATAAAGAGCAAGCGCAGATAATCTACTTATTCAGCAGAGGCTCTTTGGTCTATGAGAAGCCATTCCAAGGCACAAGCTGTGAATTTGCTGTGGCTATATATGTTGGCTGCATGCTGAGTCTCTAAACACAGACCTAAGCATGAATTGGAGGAAAGCTTATGACCCAAAGTATTTGTTGTTATTTGCTGGAGGGCATGGAGGTGCAAAGTGGGGAGAGCAGTATTTGAGAACTATTATTCTCAATTTCTTCAGAAATTTCAGCAATGTCCTAACTAGAGAAGTAGATCTACTAATCGATTAATATAAAGTCTGAGGCAAGTAGATGCTCACTGAATATGATGATGTCAGGAGGATAACTGCCTACCTACCCCTAAAGGAACCTGAAGTTGTAGCAGTTGCCCCATTTGGGGTGACTTAATAAGCCATCAGTTTACAACAAGGAAGTAGCAAGAAAAGCTGTGCAATGATAATAACTTTTAGACATGGAAAAAAATATACACAAAATCAAAATTTTTGAAGAGGATGATGAAGTTGTTTTAAAACAATTATTCATTTTATGAAATACTTTTAAATGTGTTTAAAAACACATTTAAAAAAAAAAACTTTTTTGTTGGAATAAAAGGTTTTGCCACTGTCAGTGCTGAAAAATTACCCATCCATATATCTTGTAAATAAAAAGCTATAATAAAAAAATTATATATCCCTCAAAAAAATAAATAAATAATAAACTTTAAAAAACTTTTTATTTAGAGGGGTAATGAAGGTATGATTGAGTGTAAGAAACACTGAACAGAAAATGGGGATGTAGAAGCCAAGGAAGGACTGTTACCTGCCCTCTTAATTGTCCACTGTGTTCTCAGAATAACTGAAACGAGAAGAGGGATACCGAGTGTACATGGGGAATGACTTCCTACTTTCCATCCGGTATAGAAGGGGAATTTGCTGATTTTCCAGTGTGTCCTACACTGAGGAGAGGGAAATATAGAAATAGAAGCACAAAGCAAGTGCGCATATCACTTCCACTATTTACTTTACCTCCACTTTGTGAATCAGGAAGGCTGGGAATTTTCCCCAACTATATTATTGCAAATGAGTTTCTTAGGAAGCAAATGGCACTGGAAGAATCACAACAAAGCTATAGGTCTTGCTCTGTATTTAGTGCAAAATGAAGGTTCATATCATACTAGTACTAAATCTCTTATCAACTAAATTTCAAAAAGTACCCAATAAAGAAATAAGATTTTTCTAAGAAAAATCCATTTCGGTTTCAAATTACAATTAGATGATAGCTTACCTCAAACCAATATCATTCTATCTTTTGTGAATCTTGGTGTCTATTTTCTTCCCTTAAATATATACACAAGAAGGAAACAAGATTGAAATCAGGTGCTTCTGAGCTAACCTATCCATTGAAAAATAATGTAATGTCATTTCTTTTTCATTTCAAATTCCTTTTGAAAAATATAAGCCCCGTCCCAAAACCATGGCAAAAGGCATCATTTTTAACATTTCCTGTGGTTCCAAGAAAGTAGCAAGAACTAAAATAAATGCACAAGAATTATCAGCATTTCTAAGCAGGCCTAGCAGAATAATCAGGAAGAAATTTCAAAAAAAAAAAAAAAAAAAAAGAAAACTACATGAAATTACTAAAGGCATAAAATATCTCACGGCCAAGATTCCACAGACTTGAAACTTATATAAAAAAATACAATTAAAAAACACTCTTTAAAAGAAAGTATTAAGTAATTGGTGAGCTATTAATTGCTTCTAGTAGGACCACTCTAATATACTAAAAATACTGATATCATCTAAATTAACTTAGAGATTTAGTATTATACCAATTAAATTATCATGCAGTTACTTTAAAAGATAGGTAAAATAATGAAAACAATTTATTTGAAGGAACAAAAGGTCTAGAATTAGAAGGAAAATAATGTTAATGTATATCATATATGTGAATGAAAAAGAAATAGCATTTACAGACCCACAATTTCATTATAAAGTAATAATCATCCAAAGTATTTTGAGATGGTTAAAAATGGAAAAGCAAATTAATAAAACAGACTATATAAACAAGAATTAGAAGAAAAAAATACAACTAACTCAATATTTGATAGTACAAAGAACAAAAAACTTGAAGACTCACTATTCGACAAGAAACACTAGAATGGGAAAGTAATTTAGAAAAGTAAGGTTAGATCAACATCTTATACCACATAGCAAAATAAGTTACAAGAAGCTATTCTATTTCAACAAGTCAAAGCAAGAAGCAATTATGGAGCATTTACTTTATTCAAGGCAGAGTGTAAAGCTCTGGGAATACAAAAAAAAAGTGTTATGAAAAAACAAATTTGTACTCTGTCAGAAGAGTTATGAATTGTTCAATTAATTCTTGAAAATATTTAGGAATTACACTAAAAAATGACTAAAACTTCAGCACAATTTGACACTGATACTCTCAGAACTAGGTATATGACCAAAAGAAATCAAAGTCAACCAAGTCCCATAATGACAGCAAAATTCATAGCAGCAATTTCTGTGGAAATTGCTTGTCTTTTCATTGTTATCCCTAACTCCTGAATGAGGAAATTCCCTACCATTGAAGGTTTAAAAGTTTTCTATAATGTAGAGATCCTTAAAACTCAGAAAAAAAGGGAATTACCAAATCAGGAAGTGTCACAGGTAGGACTCAAACCAAACTCCTGCTGACAATGATGATAGTTCTCTACATAATACAATCTATAATGTTTGTGAGCATTAAAATGAAACAACAACTGGAACCAATGCAGGCATATATTAATTAGCAAATAGCTATGCAAAGTGCAATATACATATGGAATGGAAATATTGCTTTTTCATTATTTTTTTCACTGCTAAATCTGAAGGGTGATCGGAGAGGGGAAGACATGAACCAATTCAGGATGAACTAAGCACAACCTTGTAAACAATATACATGATCATAATAATAATGTTAAGGGCAAGAATAACTTGAAACTGAACACAGAATACTTATGATTACCAATCTTCACCTCAGAGAAAAGTCCGTCTCAATCTAGACCTCAGAATCCAATTAATCACCTTCAATTTATAGATGCAAAAACTGAGACGAAAAGAATGTTATTACAATCTTTGTTCTTTTTTCTGATCAATACCTTTACAGATTTTTTAATAAATGAGCATAAACATATTTAATTTCTTCATCTGAAAATTGTCTGTTTATATCCTTTAATAAAGAGTAATGCTTTCAATGTGACAAATAAGAGCCATAGCAAAAAAGGGTGCTATACACATTAATAAAGCTGCCAAGGCAAAGCAGAAGTATAAAAGAAGATGAAACTGAGTTATTGTCAACAAATTCAAGTTTGAAAGACAAGTTTATTCAAAAACAGTAACAATCACTGCTGCTTGGCGAAACAGGCACTTGAATTATCTAAGTTTAAGAATTATGAGCTACCATTGCTCTAAAGGCAAGCAGGTGCTCACATTAGGACTGGTATCAGTATAACACAACAGAGTTCAAGACTACTATGGTACTTAAGGTAAAATTGGCCAACTTGAGAAATGGAAAAAGCAAAGTTTCTATAATCATCAGCTGTCGTGTTGGGCCTTGAGATGGTATTCTACTTAAAAATCAGGAAGACACGGTATCAAAGAAGAAAAATAAGTTTTAAGGGAGTCATGAAAAATCAGCATCCAAGATTGCCAACTAGTTGCTTGCTTTAGTGAGGTGGAGAATGTGTAGAAATTGTCAATAAAGATAAAGGCAGTATTAGACCTGCTTACCTTTTTATTATCAGGAGCTTATTTTATACAAGAAGAAGAAGATTTTATTTTCATACCGCTGAAACTGCATCTTTTTAGGTTCCACCCAATGGTCCAGCTTTGGCCTACTTGGTCTTGTAGTAAAGTCTAAGGGATTGACATATTACTTATATTTTTATTTTTGTTTTCTTTTTACTGTTGCTATTTAGTGTTTAATAATGCCCAATTTCTGGACCACAATGAGGTTTTCTTGATAAAGATCCTAGGTGGGTTTGCCAGTCCTTTTTCAACTAATTTTATACATGAGTAAACTGAGGCAAACAGAAATGAGTGATTTGGCTTACAACTGGTAGCTGTCCAAAGCCAGATTAAAACACAGTCCTTCCTGCCTCCAAACCTCTACCTAGCCAGCCCATTCTTTATACTTCTAGGGCCAGGAATGGGGGTTCAACAAAAATCTTTCAAGAAAAGAGACGCAGAAGAAAGAAGAGAAGTGAAGTTATAGATCTAGCTCAAAATAGAACAATACAAAATAACATAAGCAGTAATCACAATCAAATGAGAGTCAAAAGGTTGACACACCTGGATGTATTATTGGAAATGGATCCCAAAGACAAAGCTTTCCAGTATCATTGGGAAGAAGACATTTTTAAGGAAAGCATAGCAATATGGCACTCAAATGTTATCAGAGAAGATGGCTTTCAATTTCCAACAAAATTGTTGGAAGACAAAAGGAGCTTTTCCACTGGAAAAAATGTCTGATCATGTGTGGGTGTGTGTATGCATACACACAATTATACCTGCTCGACAACTTAGAATTTTCTATTGAAGCTTGATAGCAACTTAAATAGAACCAGAAGTCACTAACCTATATATAGGAATATTTGCAAGCCAGAAACTGCATTGCAAAATCACACATTAAGATTATCTATGTTCTATTGTAGGGGCAGCTGAATGGCACTTCAGTGGATAGTATTGTGGTTAGTGCCAGGAATACTGGAGTTTAAATATACCTTGATAAACTTACTTTCTGTTATGACCCTAAGGATATTTCATCCTGCTAGTCTCTGTTTTCCCATCTATGAAATGATTTGGAGAAGGAAATGACAAAGGACTCCATGATTTCTCCCAAGGAAATAGAAAATGGGGTCACAAGGAAATAAACAGCTGAGCAACCTGTATATTAATTAGTTTGTTAAGTATTTCCCAATTATACTTTAACATGGTTGGTCAGCAATCAAGAGAGTTGTAGGACACCTACTTATTCGAGTGGCTTATCTGACATCACTGATCTAGAATACTCAAAAATGACATTACTTACTTACCCGGGCTGGAAAAGCCAACCAATGACAGAGTGTTAATGTGAAGGTGTGAACATCAGGTCCCTAGCAAATAAGATTCCCATCAAACCCAACCATTCCCCTGAAAAAAAACCATTCAAAGTCATGTCCCACATATAGCTCAGCAAGCAATGACTTTGCCCAAAAAGGCCTATGCCGTGGTTGGCCAGGAACAAAGGTTGAATCCAGCTTTTCATAGACTAACCTGTCAGGGAAGGGACTGAAAGTGCAATGGAAACAACTGCCCTTGGGACTTCTGCACATTTTAGAGTCAACTAAAGGATTCTAAAAATGACTGACAGCTTTCTTCCCCAAGTGGATTCCTCTGCCCCCTTCTAGAAGTCAATCTCAATGCTTCGTTAGTCCTGAAAAATTCATGGGAGTTTTAAATCCTTGAACACGCTGCCATCCATGCAGAATTGCAATAATAATATTTTCTTAATGCTAATCTGCTTGTGTTCCTGCAAGTTTATAAATAAAATGATGGGTTTTTTCCATAGATTAAATACCACTGGTTCTCTTTACATAGCTTTATGCAGAGTCTACGTTTGAATGAAGTAAAATGAACAGCTCCACAATCCAAAGTCACAGCACCGAACTAAAAAGATGAACTTCAATCCCATTTTACATGTCCACAATGTTGGTTTTAGACTTTTCCTTTTTATCTGCTACTGTTCAGAATGTTCACTTAATAAACTTTCAATTTTTCTCTCCCAAATAATGGCTCCCTGCCTAAAAGATTTATTTCTTTAGTTAAATTAACTGAACAAAAATAAGCAACACTGGGGGATTTAAGGAGCCCATTCTCTCTTAAGTGGAAAATAAATTGAACACAAGTTAACTGAATAGCTAACTTTTCTTTTTCTTTCATTCTTTTCAATTCTTATATGAAAGTACAAATTCAATAGCATCAGGGAAGCAGACTTGAACTTTATTGGGGTTCATTTCCCACTTCAGGGTCAGTTAAAATGTGGCCCTATAATAGCTTTCCTTTGCATATTTCTGATTTCAAATAAGAAATATGAGCCAGTATGTATCATCCTTGACCATCCCCTTTCCTTATACTCTGACAGAGATGAACCAGGAGGCAAGAGCCTGGGGAATAACGACAATAACTAATGACACTAAAGCAAAGACATTGACATCTCCTTGGCTGCTGAAACCCAAGGCCCATGGTAATTTTCTAACTGACACAATAGAAATCCTCCATATTTGTTATCTTGCCTATTAGTATGGGAACTCCTTAAGAACAGGGAATATCTAGTTTATATACATATACATATACACACATATACCTGATATATAGCAGTACTTTGCACATAGTAGGAGTTTCATAAAGGCTTTATTCATCATTTATTTTTTTACCATGTTAAACAAGTGTGAATCTGCTGAAAAAAATCAACAAACTATTGGAAATACTAATACGAGTCAAGAATCCCCCTCAAAATGCAGAAAACAGATAATGGATATGATAGAGGATGTCAGTGCAGACTTTAAATAAAGTCTGAGACTCCAGGATGCAATAATAAGCTGCAGGCCAACAGAACACAGTGGGAGTGGAGGGGAAAGAAAAAGAGATTACCAAATCAGATCATGCATTTTGTGGAAAAATATTTTAGAGTTATTATCTCGCTTGATCCTCACAACAACTCTTCTATATATATATATATATATATATATATATATATATATATATATATATATATATATATATATATATATATATATATATATATATCTATATATATATATCTATATATCTATATATATATAATTTATAAAGAAACTAAGGAAAAAAGAAGATAAGTTCCCTAAGTCATATACTTTTGAAAGATCAAATGCCAGATTTCAAATCATGTCATCCTGTATATAGAACTAGTGCTACATCCAAAATGTGACCTAGGAAATTCCCACAATGCAGGTCGATTAGCAGATGCCTATGAATTTCCAAACCACAGTTAGCTTCTCTTGATGTCAGTAGCCTATGTGTACTATTTCTACCATGAGGATGCACTTGCAGGCAGAGACTATCTCAGTTTTATTTTTTTTTTCAGTGCTTAAAACGATATGCATAGTAAACAATTGATTAAATGATTTTCCTTCTAATTGCACCTTTCTTGTTCTCCCATTACCACATCCAGACCAAATCCATCTAATACTATCACACATAAATGTTTCTTTTTAAGGTCAATTCACTCCATCTATTTCTTTATCTGTATACAAATTTCTCACACTGACCTGAAAAGTTCTCTACAATGCGTGGCTCCCACAAACAGAATTTTGCTCCTTTTATGTCTGTCCCTTCACACCTTCTCAACTCTATACAAGGCAGACAACATTCTTTGCAATTATGCTTAGAATGTCAAGGTTTACATAGTCCCTACAAATCTGCAATAATTTTGCACCCTAAATATGTTGATATCACTAACTTTTCATGGACTTCAAATTCTAAAATAAATTTCTTACCAGCTATATAAATTCATCCTCCATTTCCTTCATTGGATAATTAGGGCATTCCAGCAAAATGACCTTCAAAGATATTAGCTTCAAAATGATTAATTTAAAAACACAAATAAAAATCCCCCAAATACCCCCTAAACAAATAAAAACCCAAATGACTAATTTAAAAATTCAAATATCTGTTTCAAGAGTAGACAGAGGATAATTTATCTGTTTAATAAATGCTATTTTTATGCTGCAAGGATTTAGTCTATTCACCAATTCTATATTCTCAAAGAATATTGAGGAGATTTGTAGGATATAGAAACAGTAACAAAATTACATAAAACTAATATCACACACGTATATGTCCAGGATTTAAGATATCAAAAATTGTTAAAAAGCTATGCATTCATTCTGGCTTATACTGGACTCAGCCTTTTTTGGTGGTTTAGTCTCACAATTGGAATGAAATAAGATCTTAATGGAACATATAAAATTTACCAAAAAAATTACTTAGCAATAATGAGAGAAGACTATTTAAAACAAAAGGCTAGGTAGATTGAATTCAATTCAGCTCCCTTGACCTGCAAGCTGTAAAACTGGGGCTTGAGTCAGTAAGATAAAAGTTCAAGTCTAGAGTCAGACACTTACAACCTGTATGACTTTAGGCAAGTCACTTAACCCCCATCTATAACATAAAAACAATAAGCGAACTTCCCTCAAAGGTTAGCAGTGATAATCAAACTAGAATAATCATAAAACATTTGGAATGTTGTCTGACAGTTGATGATGTCTTAATAAATGTGTATTAATTTCCCTTCCCTCATGAGAGATGTGCCCAGATATTTGTTCAGATATTAGCCGGAAACCGATAATCCTAAGGAGTGCTAACTATTCCCACTATGGGATTTTCATCCTTTGGGAAGTCAGTAAGCTGTTAACTATAATTCAAAACTTAGTTGTGTGAACAAATAGACTATCAAGTAGGATTTTTTTTTGGTAGAAAACCATCTACAGGAGCAGGGACTTTCGAAAATTAGTATATACTACTCCTACCATATTGTTCATTCACTATTAATGTTAACTAGGATAACTTGCAATGCTAGATTTTATGCAAAAGGAATAACATGGCACCTATCATGGAGAAAATGACATTCTTTGTGTGGAATGGGAATATGTGCACATACAAAAAAAAAAAGAAAGAAAAAAAAGGAAAGTAGAAACCATTATTAAGGCAACAGATTAGCAAAGAAGATGAAAGACACTAAATCAATCGATAACTGAGAGGCTGCCAGAAAAAGGAGATGGCATTATTTGGGATTTACCAGGCAACACTGCTTAGAAATCTCCTTTGAAACACAGTTCAAAGATCATCAAGAGTTGGAATGGATTTCAATAGTCATCTATCTACCCGTTGTACAGATGAAAAAACTGAGGTCCAGGGGGATTTAAGTAGCTTACCAAGCTTACACATATAATAAAACAGCATAGCAGAGTAGAAATCTGAACACCGATCCTATGAATTTAAGGATTTTTCTTCAGCTGTAACACATTGATGAGCAGAGAATGATGGGTATCTCAGACAGTGGAAAGTATCAAAAATTTTATGTGAAAATTAAGCTGAGAAATGAGAGTCGAGATCTTGAAAATTAGGTCTAAAGATTTTGGACTTCTAGTATAGCACATCTAAAACCAGATGATTCACTTTCCAATGCAGTTATTTGATATTGCCTTCAAATTTGTGGAGTATTTGGAAAGAAGTCATTTCAAAATTGGCGAATGAAGTCTTCCTTAATGACCAAGGAATTACACACCATGTACGAGCTCAGAGTGACCCAAAGAAATAGAGATTTTAGTCCCAAAAAACTTTAGAAAAGCAGTAAAAAAAACAAACAAAAAAACAGAGGGGAAAAAAGCCATCTTCAGCTTTTTAATAACTCCTTCTTTGGCTCTTATGTGATCCTCTAACAGCATGTGCATGAAAACTGTTACAAGAAGAGTCCAACCACTGTCAAAATCTTCCATGAAAGCTCTAAGGGGAGAGCCAAATTTCCATTTGGCCCAATCAACACTAGCTCCCTAGAGTAATAGTGAAAATGGAGATGTTGGATGAAAGAGGGCAAAGATTAGCCATTTCTTGGCGACAACTCAGTGCCTCCTCTTCATAATGTTTGTGATGCTTGATGTTATCCTTTATGATGAAATATTGCTTTCCCCTTTCATTCGCATGCACTGCCCAGAAGCTCCCAGGCTTCCTGGAATCATTATTAATTTGATATATCTGAGCAATGATTTTTCAGACAGTGCAACCTCTACTAACAAAACTGACCTAGGCAAAGGTACAGAAGCACACTAAATTTAAATATAGTCAGAATGAAATACCCAAATTCAATCTCAAATCAGTACAGACCTCTAGGCATGAGTTAAATATTAGGTCATACAGAAAATACCCTGGGACACGTCCCTCTCAGCCAACTGTCACATGAGGGTTTTAATACAAGAAAAACCTAATCCGGAAACCCTATTATAAGTTAAACTAAGACTGTAGGTGTTAGGTATTATAGCCATGTGGGAAAAAAAATACTAGATTGGAATGCAATGGAATTAATCTCTAAGACAGGTACCACCTGGGGAATCTAACTCTCTATACTGGTTTTCCTCCCAACTGTAAGCAGACCTTGCAGAGATAATGAGAAAAATGAAATTGGGTATACTACACTGTAATTATAATAATGCTATCTTAATGATCCAGGTTACGTTCCTGCCTGCAAAATCCGTTGGATTTTTTTTCTTGAAGTGATGAAATGTCCTTAAAATGTGTGTTGCCCTTTCAGGAAGGCATTATTATTTTTTTCCCAAAATAATCTACAGATTTGATGAGTCAGTTTATTTGAAGGTTTATTCAAAAGTTCTAGAAAATGTTTTCAAATCACTTACTGTACTATGATATTCAATAGGATGATATTCCATTTTGGTCTCATCTTTTTTGTTATTTTCCCCCAAGGAGACCTGTATCCTTAACCTATGGCAGCCTATTCAGTCTTCAAAGTCAGTCTCAATGGATAATAAACACTTGATTAATGCAATTAACTTTTACTTCTTATTTACCAAATGTTATTTTACTTCTCAATTCTGTCATCGAAATTTGGCATTTTCTACTTCAGAAACTCCAGTTTTGTAGTGTGTTTATCTGATCTTTTAAGAGCAGTTGTTTGCTTGTTAATTTTACATTACAAACTCTGATTTCTTACTGTTTCATTTCTATTATTTTATGGTAGTGGGGGTTTTTTGAGCCTTCGAACAAATTTTGAAGGTTCCTTTTAGTTTTCTATGATATCAATCTCCTTTATCACTGTCTATTGTTCACTGAAAAATTATGGGTAATTTTCCTTTTTTGTGTATTAATTGCTCATTGTATTCTGGCCACAGTTTTTACTGATATTGTTTTTACCCTGACTAATGAATTTGCTCGTGCTAAAATCAAAAATGAGATTTTATGCTCAGGTTTTCTTAATTGAGGTTTTAGGTTTTTTGCCCTTTTCTTCTTATTTCTCCCCAATTTAACACTGGGCTTCACACTGGAAATGGGTCCTGCCCGTTCCACTGATGGATTGATGCATTTCAAGGCTCTGTGGACCCAGTAATCTCACTTGGGTATAGGAGATGCTTTTCATCAAGGAACATGTACATGAAAAGTGATGGCACAAGATGAGTTTCTAAACCCCTATCCCTCATGCAAAGAAGCTACTTTCTCTGAATAATTTTCTTCCCATGCTCCTTTTCTCAAGTTTTCTGGCCTTTCCATTTCCTTCACAGGAATAGTCAGAATACATATCTACAGTCTTTTCTTGGGTAATAGACATTTGAGGCTGAAAAAGTCCTTTAGAAGAACTGATCAGCGATCTATTCTATCTCTAATTCTATTGTTCAATTCTCATATGGCATAGAGACTGAATTATAGAAAGTAAAGGTACTCAATGGAAGCTCTAAGAATTTAAGTTCCTTTGTCATTAGTGTGGATAGAAAACACAAGTCAGGAAAGTGAATTGGAATTGGCTAAAACCTAGAGAATCAAGTGAATATAACAGCCTAATATTTTACATAGGCCAAGAAAACTTACTACTTAAGGAACAAAATTTGTAAAAACCGAACAATAGTGTGGCAGAAATTTGGTTTTTACAAATATCTCACATTATATACCAATATAAACTCCAAATGCATATGAAATAAATAGAAAAGATCACATCAATCAGGGGAAGCAATCCAGAAATTATTTCACCAATTTAAACAGTAATTTATGAACAAACAAACAAAACTTATCGAATATCTCAAAAGATAAAGTAGACAATGTTGGTTATATACATTTAAAAGGTTTCATATAAAGAAAAGCAATACATAACCAATTAGAAGGGAAATAGTTTCTTTGAGGAAAAAAAACTGGAACAGAATTTCTCTGAAATAAGCCTCACTTTTAATATTTTTATAAGGAACTGATTCAAATTGGTAAGACTGAGAGCCATTGCAAAATTGATAAATGTTCAAAGAATATAAACAAACAAGAAATCTCAGGTATTACCAAGCATATAAAAATGGTACAAATCACAACTAGAGAAGTACACATCAAACTAACTCAGGGTTTGTACCATACACTCATCATGTTAACAAAGAAAGAAAATAACAAATGAAAACTGGGCATCAGAAAAACAAGCATATTGATAATGAATTGTAATTAAAGTGATGAATTATTTCAAAGATTCCAGAAACCAGTTAGAAACTATGGCCCAAATGTTAGGATCTATGGATGTATTTTGATTCTGAGAACACCACTACTAAGTCTATACCTGAAAATAAAAAAAAGAGAGAGAGAGAGAGAGAAACAGCCCATGTGTACTCAAAACATGCATATTAACTCTTTCTTAATATCAAAAATCTGAAGATTAAAAAGATTCTCATCACTTGTAAAATAACTGAATAATTATAGTATAGGAATTTAATCAAATTCCAATTTGCCCTAAAAATAACAATAGGGATGTCTTCAGATGATTTAAAGTACAATTTTATCAAGTGATGGCCAGCAAAAAAACACCACCACCACCACCAAAGAGACTGATTTGCCCAATATTGTAAATAATATAAAATACTTAAAACTCTGCTCAGCGCAATGATCAAACATAATTCAAGAGGCTATATGATAGAGACTCTACATCTGCTGATCAAGAGGCTAAGAATTCATGAGGTTGAAGGAAAAATATTCGTGGACATTGCCAAAGTAGTCATTTGTTTTACATGACTATGAATATTTATTACTAGAGTTTTGTTTTCTAATTTCCAATGGGAAACAAGGTTGGGAGAATAATGTATGCTAATTGGAAAAAAATAATTAAAACTTTTTCAAAGAATGTAAGTCATATGATACTTTTTTGTAATGTGTGGTGTTTATTTCCTTCTCTTGTGGATTCATCTTTAATTGTTGTGGATCTGTTGAATTTATTCCCTTTTCTGACATTTATACATTGAAAAGATTTGCAAAAATTTTTCTTGCAAATTTCTCAATCACATGATCTAACATGCTTCTATGTGCAAATACAAAGGAAAAGCATAAACCTTAGATATAGACAGATGTATGTATGTGTTGTAGGATATGTTTATATGTGTGTTGAATGTGTGTATATACATATATACAGTGGAGTTTTTGTGTGTTTACCTACACACACACACACACAAACACACACACACACACACACACACACACACACACACACACCCCGAAGCAAGGGAGTGAGAGTGAAAAAGGAAATGAGAGACCAAGAGAGGGAGGGAGGTTGGGAAGCCAGACAAAGAAAGACTGAAACAGAGATGCAGAAAAGGAGAGAAAGATGGGCAGAGTCAAAGAGACACAGAGAATTACTTTAACTTGCAATAATAATGAAGGTTATCCTTTTACATACTGATTCCAATTATCAGAAAAACATTTTTGCCTTAGTCAACTTCATTCCAATTAGTATCTGTGTGATATCAGAAAAATCTCTTTATCTCTCTGGGTCTCAGTTTATTCATCAGTAATATGAGGGATGTAGACTGGAGAGTAGCTAAGTGATATAGTAGAAAGAGCTGTGGAAAGAAAGAACTATTTAGAAAAGAAAAAGATAATTACTACCTATGTGACCCTTGGCAGGTATCAACCACCTTCTAAGTTGCTGTGAGAATAAAATGAAATATCTCTAAATCACGTTCTGAACTTAACTTGTTATAAAAATACTAGCTATTATCATTCATATCATTGGTAAATGACATCTATAATTAGATCCAGGTTCAGAATAATAAAAAATAAGATTCATAAGCCATTCAGTAATTAAAATAAGGCTTATTTAGCAATAGCCCCACAAAAGAAACTCAACTAGTAAACAGCATTTAGTTTTAGCTCTATCAGACCTGATTTCTTCATTTCCATAGAGAAATAAAAAATATTTCCTATAACCATCTTGACATTTTGATTACAAGTTGGGTGATAGACATCAGGAGTTGGAGAAATAGCAAATATATTCATTTTTTTAACTGCTCAATATACATTCACACTCTTCTCTGCGAATCAATCAGAGAGTTGGTAACTGTTGCATCTACTAATGTTCTCCTACAAGAGCGGTGAGACTAATGAATAAAAAAAGATATGAACAAGCAAACATGAAAGACACAAGATATGAGAAGTTCATGTGAAGAAAAGAGCTAAATGGTGATCAACAAAATTGTTCCACTACTACCATGGGGTGTAAAAATAAATAAAGGATGGAAGTCCCATAGTTATCTGGGTAAATCTGCTTTAGGGAACTTATTAAAGGATAGTGATAAGAATTTTACAAAATGGATGGGCATGAATTAATTGCTGAAGGGAATAGTAAAGCCTATGAAATCGAAAATAAAACAAAGTACTAAGTATTTTGAGTAATTCCTTCATCATGGGAAGAGACCAAAAAGGCATTCTAGTCCAAGTTGCCTTAATTTTAAAGAAAGCAAGACAAAGGCTTAGAAAGAGATCTGTCCTTGGTCATATACATAGGAAAATATAACTCAGAGAGATCACAAAGGCCTGCTAATACAATTCCTAATTTTACAAAAGAATAAACTGAGACCCAAGAAGGGGAAATGACTTCTTTAACATCACAGCAGTAATAAGAGAACCTCATTGAGCTTGTCTTCCTTATCTATGAAAAACAAATAGTAACAATGGTTTTTACCCCATAAAGGCACTGGAAAGCAAAAAGGCATCATGGATTTGAAGCATTTTACTCACGTTAAAACACCATAAAGCTAGCATTTATTCTAAATACTATTATTACTTCTTTATGCATTTTGTGCACTTGTGACAGGACTCAATGTCCATTAGAAAACTCTTCATATGTCATGAGAACTCCCCAATATGTTTTTCTCTGTTTGACTGAGAAGCTGGAAGACTAACCAAAAACCTCCTCCCAAACCCTCTACATCTACACAACTTTGAAGTGAATTCCATCATGTACCCATGCAAAGAATCTTTCTTCCCACTGGTCCTTTGAGATTCCTTTTGTGTGGTATCTTTCTGCATTTGATCATAAGCTCCATGACAGCATGGAGTGACTTTCGTTTAACACATAGAAGGCACTTCAAAAGTGTTTAACTGTTTGACTGCCACTGCCATCAACTACCTATGGCAAGCCAAATCAATGAGATTAAGATTCAAATAATGGTCATACCCCTCGCTTATTAATCTCTAGTATAAAAGTGATTTTGCGCCTCTTTGTAAGATGTAATTTACCCAATTGGACCTCCCCCTTTGTTGTCTCCCAGTACACTCTTTTTTCATCCTTTAATTTCTTTTTTTTATATGATCACACCAAATCAATTTATACTCACACTCTGTCTCTGTATACCTCTTCTAATTCCCCTAATAGAGATAGTTTTCAAAAGTTAAAAGTATGTTGTCAAGAAGAAATGTAAACATTTCCTCCTTTAAATAACATTTTTTACTGTTTATTTTTTTATTATTCTCTTGAAATTTGTGTGTGAAGACAATATTTTCTATTTTGCTCAGGTATTTTGATCAGTAATGATTGAAAATCTTCTATTTCATTGAATGCCCATGTATTTTCCTGAAAGACTATGGTCAATTTTTCAGGGTCATTGATTCTTGATTGTTTTCCAAGTTCCTTTCAATTGTGGAATATCATATTCCAGACCCTGCGATCCTAATTTGGAATCAGCTAGGACCAGAGTACTCCCGACTGTGGCTTCTTGACAAGCAAATTAGTTCTTTTTGGCTGCTTGGAGTATTTTATCCTTGATAATTCTGCAATTTATTCCATGGAGTTTTCATTTTTAGGGTCCTCTTTCCAGAAGTGATGGGTAAATTCTTTCAATGACTATATAACTTTCCAGTTCTAGGGTATAAAGGCAGTTTTCCTTGATGACCTCCTGAAAGACATTGTCCAATCCCAATTTTTTGATAATGGCTTTCAGGTAGTCGAATAATTCTTAAATTATCACTCCTGGATCTATTTTAAAGGTTGTTTGTTTTTTCCAAAGAAATATTTAATATTTTCTTCTATTCCTTTCATTTTTAATTTTTCTTTTGTTTCTTATTATCCCACTGAGTCATTCCCTTCCTTGTGTCTCATTCTTATTTTTTATTAATTACTTTCTTGTTTTGTACCTCTTTTTCCATTTCAACAATTATACTTTTAAATGAATAGCTTTGTTCAGTTTTTTTATTCCATTTTGCCAAATCTATTCTCTAAGGAATCATATTCTTCAGTCAATTTTCATCCTTCCTTTTCCAATCTGTTGGCTTTTTTCTAAACTGCTAACTTCTTTTTTTTTTCATAATTCTCCTGCATAGTTCTCATTTCTTTTGTACATTTTTTTACTCTTTTCGTTGACTTTTAAAATCCTTTTTGAATTCTTCCAGGAGAATCTTTAGAGCTTGAGATGAATTTTTTATCTCCCATCAAGACTTCACATGTTGGCATTTTGCCACTGTTCTCCACTTCAGAGTTTCTATTCTGATCTTCCCTGTCACTGTATTAGAATTCTATGGTCAGGGGTCTTTTTGCTATTCTTGCTCATTTTTTAAAGTTGAGCTCTGTTCCTAGGGAACAGGAGAAACTGCGCCAAAAATTTTGCAAAAGATAGAGGCCTCTCACTGGCTTTCTACACTCCAATCAGCAGTGCTTCTGACTTTTCCACTACATTGGGTTGGCCTGGCCTAGTCCCAACTGTTATACAGAGGATTCCAGGCTAGGAATTTGACCTCTGACAAGTTGCAGCTCTCCCAACTGAGCTGCTGAACCAGAGGCAAGCTGAGGCAGGATGGAAGAGCCTCGGCTATTAGACTGTACTTTGGCTAAGAGCCTCTCAATAGACCCCCTGCAATGCACCTGTGCTACTTTGTTCTCCTTTTCCCCAGATTTGGCAGATGTTTCCTGAAATCCTTCCAAAATATCCCAAGGTAGAAAACTTTCACTTTTTTTTTTTGGGGGGGGGGTTAATCCAAAATACATTTAGATGCTTAACTTGCTGTTGTTTCTAGATCAAACTAATGAGACCTGAAGAAAATTCCTGGTTAATTTCTGCCATCTTGATCTATATTTTTATTTAATTTGTTAACTATTTCCCAATTCGATATTAAGGTTATTCATTCACCCGTGTTCTAATACCATAGCTTTGACTTAATTGCTCTAAACAATTCTTTAAGATGTTAACTTTCACAGAAAATTCTAATGTACATGGTCAAAAGGGGTTTTCCCATTAAAATTTTCTTAAGTCAATAACATTGCTAATTTTGTACAAGGGAAAAATGCAGGATCGGGGACTTGTTTTTAGAGGAAAGCATAGACCATCTACTTTAAATACTTGGTTTTATACATAAGGAACTAAGAAATTAAGAGTTTAAATGGTTTATCAATGGTCTCACCAAAGCCAAGTAAGTCTGATTTTAATGCAAATCTTCGTGAGTCTTAAATACAGCTTTATATCCTTTATAGAATACTAACTGCACCAGCTTGGTATACTAACTGTGGTTCCTATTGACAAAGCAGTGGAAAAAGACCCAGACCTGAACTCAGGAAGACCTGAATCCAGTCTCAGACATTTACTAGTTATGTGACCCTGAGCAACTCACTTAAGATCATTTCCCCTTATTTCCTTATTTTTAAAATGGGGATAATAACAGCATTTAACTCCAAGATTTGCTGTGAGGTAATACTAAGGTACATATGCTCATGGTACATAGTAATCGTTACGTAAATATTATCAATTATAAAATAATTCCTGTTCTCAAGAAACTTACATTCTACTAAGGAAAATAGTATGTACAGAGAAAAACAATTTGTGAGCTTAAGGACAAGTAGATTTCTGAAGGAATCCTAATGGGAGGAGATAAGAAAAAGCTCTAGGCAATAAGGGGCACCTGAACTAAAAGTAAAGCAAAGTTAGAGAAACAAGAAAGTCAAAATGATTAAGGATGGTATTCCAGGCATGGGGAATGGGAGTGCAGGCAAGAGAATGGCCCTTTGGCTTGTGCAAAGGTATGTAGATGAGATCAATTTGGCCAGAAACTCCAGTCTTTGAGAAGAGGAAGCTCAAAGGTTTGTTTCTCTCCCACATATTAAAATCTGCTGCTTACAATGCTATCCACTAAGTGAATGCACTTAATCAATCTCCCTCCAGGAAACCATCATCTCCATAAAACCAGGTTGCCTGGCACAGGGAGAAGGAGCAAAACAAAATAAGGATCACATGGCCTTTGCTCTAATGGCCCGGAGCAAGATTCCAGGGGGACACTGGTAATGCAGAAGCTATGCTTAAAACCTACTGAAAAGTCCTGAGAGACAGAAAAACACAGGCACCTTCACCTTCAATTGCAGGATCACCTGAGTTCGGTCCAAAAAATCTAGAACTTGTGACCAATACAAACCATGTCAGGATTGGACATCTAGAATTTGGAGGGTCAACAGAGGCCATCTAGTCCAACCGCCTTGTTTACAAAGAAAGAAAATGAGACTCACAGAAAGGGATCGGCCTAATGTCACATAGAGAATCCAACAACTAGATTGGGAAAGGACCTCAGAAACCTAGATCTAGTTGCATCCATTTTATTTTACATAAGGAAAACTAACGCCAATGAAGAAAGGAGAATTGTCCAAGGTGACACAGAGGATCATAGATCTGCAGTTTTAAAGGAACTCAGAGGGCAACTGAAGCCATTCTCCTGCATTTACAGCTGAAGAAAGTGAATCCCAGAGAATCGAAGAAATGTTTAAAGCTTTATAAAAGCTCTTATATTCCATAGTCACAGAAGGAAAGGGGCAGTGGCCATTTCATAATCAATGTTTTCTGCTGAACATTAAAATTAAATCTTTTCAATGACATAGTAATGTCATGGGATTCTTATATAAGCTTGCATATTCCTTCTAAATATATTTTTCCTCCACTGATCCCACAAAGGTCCTTAGGGTGCTTTAAATTACAATAAAATTCATGTGTACAAATCTATACTTAACATCAAAGAAATTTAGAAGTAGAATGACCTTGATATGCATTATTTCATGCCACCAGGAAATAGCAAAACAATATTCAATCCCAGGTCCTCTCACACTAAATCCAATGATTTTGCCATAAGTTGAAACACTGAGTCCATATGCTCCCACAAAAATAATATCTTGAAAATATAGCTCCTTCAAACAATTTGGCTCACATTTCCAACAATCACTTATCCTAGATTGAAATTTACAAATAGGCATTTAAGTAGCACCTACTACATGCCAGGAACTTTATAAATATTTTTTCCATAATTTGGAGAGTCTTACATTACCTGATCTTAACTGATATGAGCAGAACCAAGAGAACATTGTACACAGTAACAACAAGATCGTGCGATGATCAACTGTGATGCACTTGGCTCTTTTCAACAATGATGTGATTCAGGGCAATCCAATAGATGGAAAAAGCCACCTGCATCCAGAAAGAGAACTATGGAGACTGAATGTGAATCTTTGCTTGCTTTTTGCTCCATACTCCTTTTATTTTCTACTTTAATCTGATTTTTCTTGCACAACATGATGATTATGAAAATATATTTAGAAGAATTGCATATGCACATGTTGAACCTATATTAGATTGCTTGCTATCTTGGTGAGGAGGGGGTAGGAAAAACAGAGGAAGAAAATAAGGAATGACAAGATTTTGCAGGGGTAGCCAAGTAGTGCAGTGGATAGAGCACCAGCCCTGAAATCAGGACAACCCAAGTTCAAATCTGGTCTCAGATACTTAACACTTCCTGGCTGTGTGACCCTGGCAAGTCACTTAACCCCAATTGCCTCAAAAAAAAAAAAAAGATTTTGCAAAGGTCAAAGTTGAAGACTATACTTTCATGTATTTGATAGAATAAAACAGTATTTAAAATAAAATTATATATATATATATATATATATATATATATATATATATATATATATATATATATATATATATATTTCATTTGAGAATCACAGCAACTTTGGGAGTAAGGTGCAATTTCATTCCTTACATTATACATGAGGGAGCTAAGGCAGACATAGGACAAGTGATTTATCCAAGGTGACACAGCCACTAAATGTCTTTATCCAAATTTAAATTCAGGTCTTCTAGATTCCAAGATCAGTACTCTGCTCACTTTGGCACCAGCTTATCTACCTCTTCTATAATTTAAAGAAGATGTTTCTGGGTTAAATTAGATTACAAGTCAAAAAGAATCGATAAAGTTTACAATTATACAAAAAAATTACCTATTATCAAGTACTGCACGTATGATTTTAAAGTGCGATCTCTAATGAATACTTGGTATATAAGAAAATTCAGAAGTCTTGTCATCAACAAAGATTACTTTTCTTTGTTTCTTTCACTAGATTTCCAAAGTTTTTAAGACAGTGCCTTGAATATATAGTCGTTTAATGAATGCTTTTTGATTTCACTTGACATCATAACATTAAGAATATCATCTAAAGGTTTTATGGAAATATCCAAGGAATTTTTCATATGGTATCCCAAATGATCCATACAACAACTCTAAGTGTTGTTATTATCTAAATTTTACAAAACATGAAAGCGAGTCAGAGAGATATTAAAGTGACTTGGTCATGGCCATGAAGCTAGGGGGCCCTTTAATTGAGTATTTTGCTCTACAAGTCCAATACTCTACCATCTAATCGAGGTGCTATTAATGAATAAAGTATAGGGAGCTGTTAGTTATTAGATTTATGTGGAGGGCATGGTAAGTCTAGAGGTAAAACACAATAAGCTGTGATTTTATAGCTAAGCTATTAATGCTTTGCTAACTTTAGAAAAGAATTCCCTTTCTCCCCTATATCTCCTCTATATAGTTACTTCAATCAATCTATTGTACCATTCTGCGTTTTTTTACCTCTCTAGAATACTATATATACACCAAAACCAAAATCAGAATGTCCCAAAGGATCCAAGAATTTCAGAAGCCAGCCTCCAACTCTGCCAGTACAGCAGCGGGGTTATAAAATGGCAGAAGCACTGAACCAATTCTTTGAACATTTAGCTTTCTTTTTCTAAATACAGTAATATATTCATAGCTGTTTTTCAAATTCAGCTAAAATGGAAGTTTATAAGGATGAGACCTAGAAAGATATTTCACCTCACAACTGATAGTAGCTAGAAACTCATCTGCCTGGGGAATGAAGTTTGGGGAAGACACAAGAACAGCAATACAACTGAAATGCCATGTATTAATGAGACAACTCAGTTAGTACTAATAATTTAGTATTGAACTCGGACAGTCTCTTGCTCTAGACACATTTATATAAAATATAGTCTGTTTCAATAAAGAATAAATTAGAACACTTAAAACAACTTTCACTCCTGTAAACAATTTATGATTCAGTAGCAAATCCATAATTGAATAAAAGACTTAGAGTATTATGTTAAATTGCATCTGCCTTACATTAAAGAAAGCATATAGTTTGGATAGAATAATAAACTTGCTGAGTAGTTTTTAAATTATCATTAGATGGCAAATGGTTTCTTATCAATGAAGACTTAGTATAAAGGATTTTTTAAAGTCAGATTTTCATCTAATCTAAATAAGTGTAGCATTTAGAATTTTTTCCCTCCATTTCAGATTTCTTAAATTGCATTTTTCTTAACTGATAATGTCTTATTTTTTAAATTACATGCATGATTTTTAAGGAATATTTTAGAGACGACTTTTTAACACATCCTATATGAAAATTAAACTATTTTTATAACAAGAAAATGCCAAAGGAAAAATAATAGATAAAACCAATTGCTTCTGACGATGTATTCTGCATTCTGTCTTATTTGTACCTACATTTCTCTGTTGACAGGAAAGAGGCACGTTTTGTTGCATGTTATATAGCTATTATTGTTTTATTTACAAATTTTTCCATATTAATTCTTTTCATTTTCCTTCTTCTAGTCATTGGGGATTTTGTTCTAATTCTGCTTGATGACATTCTGAAATGGTACATGCAAATTTCTCATGCTTCTCTGAATTCTTCATGCTTCTCAATTCTTCAAACATAGTGAAAATAATTTGCTTTCTTTAACAAGAAATGTTGTTTAGGCATTTGCTAATGGAAGTGAACCCATTGTTTGCTCCTGATTTTCTGCTATTACAATAAATGTTGAATACGTTCACAGATGTTACAAATTTGTCTGTTTTTTTTTTTTTCATCTTATTATATTTTGGCTAAGACAATTGGGGTTAAGTGACGTGACCAGGGTCACACAGCCAGGAAGTGTTAAATGTCTGGCATCACATTTGAACTCAGGTCCTCCTGACTTCAGGGCTGGGTGGCACCACCCAGCTGCCCCCAAATTTGTCTGTTTTTGAAGTCCATAGGTTCATACCTCAGCATGAACCTATTAGTAATATGAAAAGCTAAATTCTCTTTTCTTGTATAGTTTGACATTTTTCACCAGATCAGACACAACATTTCACAGATTTGCTCCTAATACATTAAGAGTATATGGCCCAAAACTCTTGGGATACAACCAATATCTCTCAGGGTTCTGCCCTGTCATAACACACCACAGCCAAAGATAAGTTCAGTTAGTTTTTCCTTAAGATATCCAAACTACAACCAGATTAGCCTTGCAGCAAAGTTTACATGGTATCTCCCAGAAACATCTTTTTAGTAGCCTCCAGCTGTACAAACTTGTCTTTCAGATCACCTAAGCCTTCCCATTTTATTTTATTCCATTTTGTAAGTTTATAGAGTATTACACGAAATATCATATTACTTATAATAAACAATTTCATATTAGTAATAAATTTGAGGATCTTTTCATATGATAAATGATAATTCTCAATTACTCTTTTAAAAATCTATAAGTATGTTTTGACTTCTTATTTAACAAGGGATAATTCTTAGTCTATGTATATCTATCATTTCCCTACATAAGTGAACCATCAGCTTTTACAAATAATACTTAATGCAAAGATTCTGTTTTGCAAATTAGCAATTAAATCATTCCCAAAGTGAGTTTACCAAATAGTGAAGGTTCTCTTCCTGTCCTTACATCCCTAGTCCACTTCATGGTACATGTAAAACTTTTTTATTATTACAAAATATTCTTAATGATTGACATTTAATGAGAGTTCGAAGTCTAATAATGTTATTCTGCCTAAATTCTTACATTTCAAAATATTGCTTCCCTAGTTAATCTAAACTTTTTACTCTACCAAACTAATTTCATTCTCATTTTGCCTACTTAAATTAACCTCTTTACCCTATGATGCATTTATTAATTCTATAAATTAACTACAATAATAGCATTATTTTTATTATATATTGGTTTTAACAATGAGAAGTAAATACTTCTATGGTCATGTAATTTTTTTTTTATTTCTGTAAAAACTAAAAGAAATAAATATGGAGTGATAAGCATTTTGCAAATATTATTTCACTTGATCAAATCAAGTCTGGGAGATAGGTGCTAATTATCATTCCATTTTTTTAAAAAATGAAACAAAGCATGAATGACATAGCCAGAGTTACACAGCAATTAACTATGTGTTGTTGGATTTGAACTCTGGTATTACTGACTCCAGACCTAGCACTCTATCCAATCAGCCACCAAGTTTCCTATCAAAGGAGGTTGGATAATTGGATTCATGAAAATCTTGAGAGTATTATGGGGAATGAACACCACTATATTTTCAGCAATTTAGATTGTTTTGACTAGAATTTCTCATTATTGTTGCTTCTGGGTTTATATACCTATAAACTATACAAGAAGATACAGAATGCTGACTTTTTTTGTGTGATGTATTTTATTTCTTCCTACTTTATGTAAACTATTAATAATCTCCAGTAGTTTCTTTACTATTTATTCATGATTTTATAAGCACACTATTATTTCACCAATATATAAAGAGAAATTATATCACTTGTGGATTATATCTTTATATTTCTTGAAATTCTGGAAAAAATGTGTCATTTTTTTTCAATCATGTGGTTTTCTTGTCAAAAATATTGTAATTGTTTACCATTTCATTCTCTGGTACATTTTACAGAGGAGGAAACCAAAGGAAACAAATTTAAGATACTTATTCATAGTCAAATAGCTAATAAGTATATATGAGTCCAGATTTCAATTCAGCAAGAGGGCTCTTCTTGACTCCAGGCCAAACACTGTATCCACTAAGGCACCCACCTACAAAAGGATTAACATTTCCACAATTATGTCAAATTATAATGGAGAGAAAGAACATAGTTGCTTTGCCCTCATTGTACCTACAATGCATTGATTTTTTTTTAATATTTCTTAGTAACGTCCATTGACGATCAATAGGAGGTAGGGTATAAGAGCAGTACATTGTTGATGTTGTTCAGTAACTAAGTTCTGTCCGCCCCTTCCTGACACCATATGGTGTTTTCTTGGCAAAGACACCACAGTAGTTTTCCATTTCCTCCTGCAGTAAATTCAGGCAAACAAAGGTTAAGTGACTTGCCGAGGACCACACATCCAGTAAGTTTGTGGGGCTAGATTTAACTTCAATTCTTCCCGACTTCAGTTCTAAATTTCTAGCCACTGAGCCAACTACCTGACTCATATAACATTAAATTAAGTGTAAAAGAAATAAGTTCAAGTCAGAGAATTGCAGAATCTCACATTTGAGAGTTAGAGAATTCCTGGGAGGCCTGTTAAACCAACCTAGGTTTGACACTAAAGAACACGTGAACCTAAACATGTTTTTCCACCTCTCTGACTGTTACTTTATCTAAAAGATGGGGATAATATATCCTCTAAGGATCACAGAGTGTTTTGTGAATTTGGAGAGGCTGTTACAAGGACCATTTGAAATGATGCAAGAGAAAGCACTGTAATTAAGTGTTGACTATTAAATTAAAAAAAAAAAAACCTCTCACATTAGAGGAATGAAGATAATTAGTATTGCTTCTTTTTGTGTAAAATGGGGGATTTTTACATTATCTTATATAACATCAGTAATCTTTCTGAAATACATATGTAGGCAAGGAAAGCAGAATATGTCCTAATGTTTGTGTTTGATTCTTAGCTGCTATTTAAGAAATTGTTTATTATGCAGATTTGGCAGTTGAATTTTTTAAGTTATCCAAAGAAAATAAGAGCAAATGATTAAAACACCTAGAAGTCAGAAAGCTTTTTGAGATCAGGACAAGCTTTGCTTTTGTTTTTTCTCCTTTTTAAAAAAATTAATTTATTAATTAAATTTAATTAATTTTTACAAAAATTTTATGCATAAGTAATTTTCCAGCACTGACAATTACAAAAACTTTTGTTTCAACTTTTCCCCTCCTTCCTCCTACCCCTTCCCCCAGATGGCAGGTTGACCAATACATGTTAAATATGTTAAAGTATAAATTAAATACAATATATGTATACATAGGACAGGCTTTGCTAAACACACACACGCACACACATACGCACATACGTGTGTCTTAAAAATAGTTTAAGGCAGATGAACACCTACAAACAGCCATCCTCCAGAAAATGTCTTTTCTAACTTCGGGTAATTGCCCACTGAATCTATGTCAGAGTTCAAAGACCAAAAAATTGTCTCATTTGATGGACTTTGAAGGTTAACAGTAGTAATTTGTGAAAAGCAGCATCTCAGAACTTTTTTCCCATTCTGGCGTGATCTAGTGTTTCACAAAATACTTTACTAGCAAAAATGCATTTCTCAATTCTCCCAAACCTTAAAATATTAAACCAAACTACCTGCCATGTGGGGGAGGGCGTGAGGGGAAGGAGGGGAAAAATTGGAACAGAAAGTTTTGCAATTGTCAATGCTGAAAGATCACCCATGCATATATCTTGTAAATAAAAAGCTATAATAAAAAATAAAAAAAGATATCACAAAAATATTAAACCAAAGGATCCGAAGTGGAAAGAAAGAACAAGATGAAATCTTAAAGAAACTATTAGAGTTAACAAGCAACTGTTTTATCACAGCCCACTCCACATTCAAAGACAAAGGGGGAAGGGGGCAAAGATCAGAGGAAAGCTGACCTTGTCTTGGACAAAATCTTTTAACAGAATCCTATGTCATAAGCAAAGGAAAAATTATGAGACTTTATATTTCCTTTGAAGTTGTTATCTATCTCCAATGAAACTAGAGCACGAGAAAATGGCTTTTAGTTGAGCTGTTTAGGAAGAATCAACTAACTATAATGGTTATCAAACATCAAATTAAGCAAGGGAAAAGAGATCTGGAAAATTTTAATTAAAGGACCAACTATCAAGATTCTACTCACCTCCCGACAAAAGAGGCTTCTGAGGTAACTTCCAAGTCTTAATACTTGTTCCATGATATTATATTTGCTATTTAAAGCATTAAGAACTATAGAATTTGGACTGCTAGGTGGCTCAGTGGATAGAGTACCAGCCCTGAAGTCAGGGGAACCTGAGTTTAAATCTGACCTTAGACACTTAACACTTCTTGGCTGTGTGACCCTGGGCAAGTCACTTAACCCCACTTGCCTCAAGGGGAAAAAAGTTACAAGGTATGAGACACTGTTGAAAAATTGAAGTAACAAGAAGCATCAACTACAGGAACCATGATGCAACAAAGGCAAAATAAAACCAAAAAAAGAACACATATTTTACACTAACAATTACTGTGGCCTAGAATACTGAAGGAAGTCTTCATGTAGGAGGAGGCACTTGAGCTGGACCTCAAACAACAGTCAAAATTGCATTTAATGGAGTAGAAATAGCAGGGCACAGGAACCCTGTGAGCAAAGGTATCAAAATGGGATAGAATACAATTTTGAGGGGGGTGGAGGCTACGAATGAGTCCACCAGTGAGTAGATAGGGCAGACTAGAGAAGTTTATTACAGATGGTGGTGGGAGGTGGGAAAGTACAAATAGAAGTCATTTTGTGGGGCACAGATTCATCATCACCAACTGCAAATCCAGACTCAGTAAACTCCACAAGAGCTTAATTAATGGGAGGGATTGTTCTGTCCAACCCTCCCACCCCCAAGTCTTCCCCCCAACGACACTGACTGAGTTTCCTAATTTCTAACTCATGCCCACAAGGGAGATAAACCTTTCAAAGAGACAGAACAAGCAGACCTAAATGGATAATAAGATTCAAAGTTTATTTTAAAAAATCTGTGCCTGAGAATATGGCAATACTGTGTATGTATCATTTGACAGAGAGGCAAAAGGAAATATATTCAGGAGCAATAAACCTTAACTTAAATAAATAGCATTAAATCTTATAACAAAATTACAGACAAGTAATTCAAGCACTCTCAAGGGTCTTACATCATTCAAGGAAAACATCTTCCAATTATCATCAAAAGCTATCTCCAGTTTTCACAGCTCATCCCTAATAGGCTGCTTGAGAATGTCAAATGTATGGCTCAGGTATTTATATCTAATCTTCTGTAACCAGATCCTCCGGGTAATGACAAGCAATTGGAAGAACAAGATGGATACTTAAGGTATTTCATTCCAAGGACTCGGTATTCATGGCGTTGATCCCACAGCTCCCAGGGGAGAGGGAAACGACAACCAAATCTTTGTAATAAAATGATCTTTTCCTTTATTAATCACTGGTGATTAAAAATCACCTCATCGGAAGTAAATCTTCAACAACAGCTGGGAGGGACCCTGAATTATTCTCTCCTGATGGGGTTTTCTGAGAACTTCTGTATCAAGTATTATCAAGAAAGAGGCTCATTCACCAGTTCTACAAGTGGTCTATAAGCATTTATTAAGCATCTACTATGTTCAAGGACTTAAAGTAGACACCGGGGGTACAGGTACAAAGACTGAAACACCCTGACTTGCAAGTCAAAGAATATAGTCGGAGTTACACTGAATAAAGTGCCAGGCCAAGAATCAGGAATATTCAACTTTTTAATCTGAAATCTAGCCTCAGACACAGAGCGGCTCTATGACCACACACAAGTTCTTTAACTTGGTTTTCCTCATTTTCCTCATCTGTAAAACAAGATAGAAAAAGTAATGACAAAGCACTCCATTATTTTTACTAAGAAATCCCCACATTAGGTCACAGAGACTGAAAATAACTAAAAAAAGCTTGAGAATCTCACATTCTAATGGGAACAATAACAAGTAAGTCTATCATTAAAAACAAAATAAATAAAATAAATTTTAAAAATTAGAACTCAGAATAATACAAAGTAGCTTCTGATAGAGAGCAATAACATATAGGATGACCATACAGAATATGGGGCCAGGACAAAGGAGACTTTATGAGATCGAGATGAGCAAGCTCACTTTAACACTTGTGGGAATACACAAGGAAGATGATTTTTATTGCCATTGGATTGATCCAGTACCTGCTCTTTAGACCACATTATAAACCAGAATTTCTTAAAATTTTTAACACTATTGATCTGTTTTCTCCTATAATTTTTTAAATTTATATAATATATATAGGTATATAAAATAATATCTATATACAGGTGTATATATGTATATACACCTATATATGTATGTGTGTATATAGATATATCTGGATATATAAATATATAAAATATTTACTAATAATGATTAATAATTTGATGATTCCACATTCAGTTACACAAACCTATATGTGGTTGTGACCCTCAGTTTAAGATGCTTTAACCTAGCCATATTGTAAATCATGATGCTTTGGTCCAATGGGACATCTCCATCAACTGTTATGGGAAATTTTTTTTCTTCCTATTCATTCTGTTCTTCAAGAGGATATTAAGGATTTCCAGGGCTAAAGATGATATTACTAGTGATATACACAGTATTTTTTGAACAAAAGACAATTTACATGTATACCTTCTCACATCCCCATGTGCCATATTTATAGGGGATTTATAGGGGATTACAACTTTGATAATATTTTCTTGCTTCTGCACAAGATTCTATTTAGATTCTCATTTTCCTGAGAAGTATATATGCAGTACCAGAGTAAAGTCAACCAATACTTATTTGTTTTTTTTACATCTCAAAAAAGTGATCTGCTGAATTTTATTAAGATTACCCCAAGGGAAGTAAGTCTGTTTCTTAGCCTGGAAATAGTATATTTCCTATTTTTCTTTTTTTCCCTATTTAAAAAAATATATTTATTTAATTATTTTTTACAAAAATTTTATGGATAGCTAATTTTCCATCATTGACAACTGCAAAACCTTTTGTTTCAACTTTTCCCCTTCTTCCCCCTTCCCTCAGATGGCAGGTAGACCAATACATGGTAAATATGTTAAAGTATAAGTTAAATACAATATATGCATACATGTCCATACAGTTATTTTGCTGTAAAAAATGAATCGGATTTTGAAATAGTGTACAATTAGCCTGTGAAGGAAATCAGAAATGCAGGCGGACAAAAATATAGGGATTGGGAATTCTATGTAGTGTCAACCAATACTTATTAAGCAAATAGTAAATGCACATGTGCATTTATTTACTTATATATGTTTATTTAACTGCTTATGATTTTTGTCTTAATAGCTGAGTTAAATCAAGAAATTATAGAACAGCGTTTATTAAAAATTGCAATTTCCATGATCTTTCTATAAACTATAAACTTCCTATAGGAGTAAATTTCACTAAGGTAAAGTCTAAGTCCATTTTCTCTTTAATTATGGGAAAAAACATCCAGATTATCTCCTGAAACAGATTTACCCTTTTCTTTGCTGTCTATAAAAGAATCATAGGATTTAGAACCTGAAGACCATCTAGTCTAAACCCTTTATTGTGTTTAAAAAACCATTCTGAGATGAGAGAAAAGATATATTTGCCCCAAGGTAAAAATCTTGAAATCCATCAATGAATCAATAAGTATTTAGTGCCTGTTGCTGGAGATAGAAAGAAAAAATGGTAAAGTCAGTTGCAGAGCTCTTCCCATATCTCTATTATTTGAAGGTGCCTCAGAGGCTATTTAACTTAATCCTAATTTTACAAAATATTAAGCTTCAGAAAATCAATTGTCATGCACAAAGAAAGACGATTAGTGAATGGAAGAATCAGAATATTAAGACAAATCCTAGGACATCAAACTCTGCAGGAAAAGATCATTATATTCATTATAGCATGCTACTTCTCCAAGTCCTCTGACCCAAAATCCAGTGCAGCACACATTACAAGAGATTTGATCCTAAACAATTTGCTGGGGGCTCACATACTGTTTTATCTCATAGAATATCACAAATACTGTAGAATAACAGAAACAAGAATACCTCACATTTATATAGCCCTTTAATATATAGCCCATCATTACAGGTTTCTGAATTATGAGCTATTATTGTACCCATTTTACAAATGATAAAACTGAAACTGAGGATTGTATAATTTACTGAGAATCACATAATCTATATGCTAGCTATTATGTGTCAAGAGCAGGACTGGAATCCTGACCTTCTTGATTCCTATTCTATTCACTATCCGCAAAATTTCATCAGCACTCTGTCATTAGAAAAAAAAGGAAAAAAAAAAAAAAGGAAACTTACACTTTGACCAGTGAGAAGAAGGAACAAAAGCTCTCCTTCTGAAGGGGACTAATATCTCTACCATTATGGAGTAATGGAGTGCTTTAACACCAGAGAGAAATAATACAGTCTTAAAATGAATCCAAAGTCATAAAAATTGGATGTTCCAGCTTTATTGATTTTCAATTTGTTGGCACTATGGACCAGATACACACAACTAGAAGTAAGCCGGACTTTGCAAAACACCTCTGAGGATCACTACAATATATGTAGGCAAACAAACACATATATACAGCAATACAAATAGTCATAGAAATAAGTTTAATGGAAACAAAATATATGGGTTGACTGGGTCAGCTTCTCTCCTTATTCATTAAACAGTTATACAGGCAGCTGCAATAGAACACAACGAACATGTCCCTCTGGTGTCAGAAAGCTTTGGTTTGAATCCCAGAAATACCGCCTCCTAGCTATACATCCATAGACAAATTTACTCTGTTTTCTGAGCCTCATGTTCTAGAATTTTAAAATGGGAAAAATAAAATGTTCACTCACCACATGAAAAGACTGCTGTTAGAAAAAATTTCTATCTATCTACATACACGGATAAATGTAAAAATGTATGTATATAAATACACATATACATATGTGTATGTTTATAAATACACATATACATACATGTATGTTTATATATATAATGTATGCATTACAAACATGAATACATATACACTTACATTTGTATATGTATGCATGTATGTATATATATTATATATATAAAGTTCTTTTGTACAATTTTAAAATTTCTTTTTAAAACTTTGGGTTACAGATTCTCTCCATTCTTCTCTTTACACATGGAATTCATGCCTAGTAGGGGTATTGTTAGCTCAAAGGATATGCATGATTTTATGTGACACTTTGGGCATAGTTCGTATGTTTTGATCATTTATCAATTGATGAATGGAGCTAATTTTTTATAAATTTAACTCAGTTCCCTATACATTTCATATGTGAAACCTACATCAGAGAACCTTGCTTCAAAAGTTTTTTTTTTCAAATTACTATTACTAATTGTTGCACACTACCTATTTACTCTATTTTCTATCACCTTTCGTTCTATTCTCGTCCCAAAAGTGTTTGCAGCAAACTAATCCTTTTTTCCAATATGCCTTCTATTCTATCTTTATTGCACTGCCACTTTATTGCAGGATAAGATAGATTTTTATAACCATATCGTGTGTTTGTTATTTCCTCTTTAAGCCAATTCTGATGAGAATAACATGCAATCATTTGCCCACTCCCTCTTCCCCCTTGAATGTAAAAGCTTTTTCTTGCCTTTTTATGGCAGATAATTTGCAACATTCCACCTCTACCTTTTTTTTTCTCCCAGTTTATCTCTCACTCCTTAATTTCATTTAAAATATTATTCATTCATATTAAATTCAAACTAATGCTCTCTATTTATACTTCTTTTAACTACCCAAATAATAAGAAAGGCCTTATGAGTATGTAGGAATGTACATACATCAACCTTATTAAGTCACTTATGATTTTTCCCTTTCCTGAATACCTCCTTATACTTCTCCTGAATCCTATATTTAAAATCAAATTTTCTATTCAACTCTGGGCTTTTCACCACTAATAATTGAAAGTTTTCTATTTAATTGAATGTCCACCTTTTCCCCTAAAGGGATTATACTGTTTTACTGAATTGATGATTCTCAGTTGTAATCAAAGCTCCATCAATCTCTGAAATATAATATTCCACGTGATCAGATACCTTAATGTAGAAAAGGCTTAATCTTATGTTATCCCAATTGTAGGTACACTATATTTGAAAAAAAAAATTTCTGGATGCTTGCAATATTTTTCCTTGAACTGGAAGTCCTGAGGTATAATATTTCTGGGAATTCTCATCTTCTAATCTAATTCAAAAAGTTGTCAGTGGATTTTTTTTTCAATTTCTATTTTACCCTGTGGTTCTAGACTATCAGGGCACTTTTCCTTGATAAATCCTAGAAAGACAATGTCTAGGCTCTTTATTGGATCATGGCTATGAAGTAGATTAATATTTTTTAAATTACCTTTTCTGAATCTATTTAACAGATTAGTTATTTTTCCAATGAGATATTTCACATCGTTTACTTTTTCATTCTTTTCATATTGTATTTCTCATGAACTCATTATTCTTCCATTTACTCAATTATAATTTTTAAGGAATTATTTTCTTCAGAGAACTTTTGTATTTCCTTTCCCACTTGTTCAATTTTGCATTTTAAGATATTCTCCTCATTAACCTTCTGAATATATTTTATATTACTCTCATTTATCCTCCAATTCTTTCCTCTACCTCTCTTTCTTGATTTTCAAAATCCATTTTGACCTTCTCTATGGCCTTAGACTAATTCTAATTTTTCTTGGAGGCTTTGGATATAGAAATTTTGACTTTGTTATCTTCTGATTCTGTATTTTCATCTTCCTTTTCATCACACTAACTTTCTACGTTTAGAATCTTTTTTCTGTTGGTTGGCTCTTACAAGGCTTATTCTTCGGTAAATGAGATTTGATTCCATGGTGGAGAGTGCACTGTCCCAAGATTCATGGGTTTTGCGCAGCTTTTTTTCCCAGAGATACTTCTAGAGACCTATACTATGAACCAGTAGCAGAACCTGGATGTATGAGCAACACAGTACTGCTTCACTGCCAACAAAGAGGCCATTGTAATCTCCTTCAGACCAACTTTTCAGCTCCCTTACCTATAGACTAACACCTCCAGAAGCCGCCATTATTGCTGTGGCTACTGCTGCTGCTGACACCTTTATTGATTCAGTGGCTCCCAAAGCCAGCTCCTGTTTGGTGGAATCCAAGCTATATTATCCAAACCTGAGTTACAAGATTCTGGTGCAACAGACTTTTCCTTTTGACCTTGTAAGTTTGTCTTCAACTACTAAATTTTCCACTTTGTCTTTTACTGAGTTGTGATGCTCAAAAATTTATTTAAAGTCTTCATGTAAAGTTATTTAGAAGCAACCTCTAGAGTCCCAGCCATTACTCGGACAACTTGGCTCTGCCTGCAAAAATGTCTTTACTTCTGTGGTTAAAAAGCAATATAAAAATATTGGCTACTCTTCTTATTTCAACTTGTCTCTTGTACTTAGGCTGAGTATCTTCAAAAATCTGAACAGCCATGGTCCTTACATGCACCATGCAAGTGAACCAGAAATATAACCTTTACTAGAAACTTAGCAACAAAAAAAATGTCCATTATAAACTTAGGAATTATCATTTAACAAAAAAAAATGTTAAGTCTCTAGCTTCCTTTGGCTTACTTTCTTTTAAAATAACTAAATATTTTATTAAATACATAACACTGAACATCAGTATAATCAACAAAACATATTTATTACCTTAATTACACTTGAATTAATTCAAAAAGGATAAATTATTGTCATAATTTTCAGCCACTCCCACTACATTCTCATCAAAACTTTTTTTATTTACCCATTCATTATAATTCTTTTCCCTCTTACACAGTCTCTCATTTCACATTCACCGTTTTCATTTTTTAACACTGCATGTATGTTATAAATAGCTTTTTCAGATTTTTTTATTCCTCATACTTATTTGTCTCAATTTCATTAACAAAATTTGTCACAATTTTTTCACCAGTTTCTTGTTTGTTGGATATTTCTAGGTTTTTTCTTCTCAGTTTCATGTAACACCACAATGAAAACCTCCAATACAATAAGCCATTTTTTTTTACTTTTTTATAATATCTTGTAAGGATATTCATTGGATTAAAAGATATGGACTTTTTAAAAACTTTGACCATATATTTGCCCATTCTCCAAAGAAACTCAAAAATATACTGGTACCAGCAATGAATGAATATGCTTGTTTCATCACAAACCCATCACATTGAATTTCTTAGTTTTTAATCATTTCCCTCACTTTGGTGACATACGAAAAGGAAATTCAGAATTATTTTATTTGTATCTTTTAATTATTAAAATTGAATATTTTCAAGTAATGATTAACAATTTGGGTTTCCTTCCTTTTTTGAAAACTTCAAAATAATGGCCAAAAATTTTTAACAAAGTGTTACAATGAAATTATAAAATTTGAAAGTAATACATTCAGAAAAAGGTCAAAAGGCTTTTTATGAACGGATGCAATAACATAAAAACAGCTAGGAGAACAATTTAAATAGTAATAAAAACAGATTAAAATGTGAAATTTGTATTCGTTAAAATTTCAAATGGACACATTGCTTACTTCAACCTCATAGAATATCTAACTTTCTTTAGAACTATTCTCAAACATTGCATTATTCATTCCACAATCTCATGACTCGCCAAATATTCTTTATACATTTGGCTCCACTATTGTTCTACAATGTACAATATTGACAAGAATGAATGAATATAACTATTTCATCACAATTTCCCCAAAACTAAATTTTTCCCTTTAATGGAATGTGATATAAGATGCATATACTTATATATTTATGTGTTGTTTCTCATAGCATGAAACCTTTTTGAGGACAGATATTGTTTAATTGGGACTCATCAAAAAAGATTTTAATGGTGAGAAATACTGAAGAAAAAAGATTACAGGGATAGGAGAAGATAAGATAAATATATCAAGTCATGGAAACAACAAACATGAACTTGGAGAGACTTGTAGACATAGCAGAGGAAACAAAATGATGACATGCTATGGTCCACTGAGTCACAGAATCAGAAACAATGAATAAACAATAAGACTGTATAGTTGTTTTCCCCTTTGGCTCTATAGTGCCGAGATTAGTACCTGATACAAAGCAAGCCTTAAAAAATATTTAGTAAATAATTGACTGCGTTTACAGGAAAATGATTTGTAATTATCTGTTCAAAAATTAGCTGTTTCAAAATGGAGATTTCCTAAAACTATCTACAATATTAGATCAAGAAGTAATAACTGATTTCAATGTATCACTGTTATTTTCCAGCATCATTAAGTAATATTTTCCCAGATTTTTATGTCCTTCCAGGAGGTTTTTGTTGTTTATTTATCTTAATTACTTTGGTTAAGGAATTAAGGATTCTGTATTTCTCTTTGAAAATGAAACGAAGAGAACACCCACTAAAAGAATATTTGCAAGCATTACTTAGGACTACCTCCTACCTTCACATCAAACATTCTTAGATGGAAAGAAAGAACTTCTCCAGCAACCAAAAAAGTATTATGTTAAGATTACTTTAGATGTAATGAAGGAGGTAAACACCTTGGGACAGAACAAAGCGGGTATATAATCAGGAAAGCAGCCAGTTCTCAGCATAAGCGTTCTCTATACATAGACTTCCTACGCTCTTTTCAAATTCTATAATAAATGGTCAGCCCGGTACCTACATACACCTGTATTACTTATCTAAGTATCCAAAGAAATATCAGATGGCTCAGGAGCTGAGCCCCATCTATGGAAATTATTACTCTTTGTTACTTGTATAAAAAACATTAATTCAATAAAAATTTTTAAAAATGGAACTGTGCTTACATTAGCAGATAAATTATTAGAAAGCATATAAATCATTACTTCCTAATGTGACTGCAACAAGATTCAATGCAATTTACAGATAAATATGAGAAATGACTGCTCCTTTTTACTGAATTAAAACTGGCAAAATGTCTATGAAGAGAAATGAAGAGCCTATATTAATTTGCAAACTAAAAGATAAACAATAGTGGGTAGAGATAAATCTCATTTTTTCCCAGGCTTTATTGCAATTTTGTCTGGGTTGGGTTAAAAAATGACCATGAAATTAAAATTTCTGCTTGTGGTCCTTACAGAATGTGAAAAATGGAGATGTTCATCTTTAATTAATGATTAAACCTCTCTAATTAAGAATAATTATGAGAAAGCAACCCTGACTATAAAAATTCTAAATTACAGAGAATTTGGGAAGATGTAAAATTTCCATGTTTTCTTTTTAGTTTCATTAACCTTAATAGTTTTTTATTATTGTAATTAGATGTAGAAATAATTTTCAAAGTGGTCCACATTTTTTCTCCCTCCACCCCTTACTTCCTTCCTCCTAAAGACTGCAAGCAATCTGACATGGATTAGATATATACAATCATTTTTGACTTATTTCTATGAGTCCTACTGTCAAAGAAACATGAAAACTAAAGGGGAAAAAATCACAAGAAAATAATAAAATGTAAAAATAAAAGGCTTCAATCATCATCCAGTCTCTTTACATGAATGACATATCCCATCCCAAGTCGATTGGAATTATCTTATATCACTGTACAGCTGAGAAGAGGTTTCACAGTTGGTCATAATACTCTCTGGCTATTACCGAGTACAATGTCTTCCTCTTTGGGTTGCTTCACTCAGCATCAGTTCATATAAGTGTTTCCAGGCTTGACTGAAATCACCCTGATCATCATTTCTTATAAAACAGTAATATTCCATTAAATTCATATACAATAATATATTCAGCCTTTCCCAACTGATGGACAACCACTCAGGTTCCAATTCCTTGCCACTAAAAAAAGAGCAGCAACAAAATTTTTGCATATGTGGGTCCTTTTCCCACATGATCGCTTTGAAATGCAGACCTAGTACAACACTTAATTAAAGAGTATGCAGAGGTTTATATCTCTATGGGTTATATAGTTCCAAGCGGCTTTCCAGAATGATTGGATCAACTTACAACTTCACCAAAAATGCATCAGCATCCCAGTTTTCCAACATCCACTCCAAAATTTATCATTATCTTTGCCTGTCATTTTCTCCAATCTCAGAGTTGTGAAGTGCCACCTCAGAGTAGCTGTAATATGCATTTCTCTAATCAATAGTTATTTACCACATTTTTTCATGTGACAAGAATTGGCTTGAATTTTTTCATCTATCCATATCCTAAGACCATTTATCAATTGGGGAATGGCTTATATGCTTATGAACATGATAAACATATTGTAATAAAGGGTTCTATATGTTATAGAAATGAGGCTGGGTGTTAAATTTTCTCCCAGTTTCCACTTCCTTTCTAATTCCTCATACAAAAATTTTTAAATTTATTGTAATCAAAATTATCCATTTTCTATTAAATAATTTTCTCTACTTGATTCCTCCATTCTCCAAAGATCTGACAGGTATGCTATTCCTCGCTTTCCTAATTTTCTTAAACTATAACCATTTATGTTTTAATCATGAAGCCCTTTCAAACTCATCCACTGTATAGGGTGTGAGATGTTGGTCTATGCCTAGTTTCTGCAATACTATTTTCAAGTTTTCCCAGCAATGTCTCTTAAACAATGGAATTTTAAAAAAATAATTATTTTTTATCTTCAAAATACATGCAAAGATACTTTCCAACATTCATGCTTGCAAAATCTTGTGTTACGAATTTTCTCCCTCCCTCAACCCTCTCCCCTAGACAGCAAGTAATCCAATGTATGCTAAATATGTACCGTTTTTCTTTATTATTACACAATTATCATGCTGTATGAGAAAAATCAAATCAAAAAGTGAAAAAATGAGAAAAAGAGAAAGAAAGGAAGAAAAAAGAAAGGAAGGAAGAAAGGAGGGAAGAAAGTACAAGCAAACAACAAAATAAGTGAAAATTCTACATTGTGATCCACATTCAGTTCTCATTGATCTCTCTCTGGGTGTAGATGGTTGTCTCTATGACAAGATCATTGGAACTGGCCTAAAGCAACTCACTTGAAAAGAGCCACATCCATCAGAATTGATCATTTTATAATCTTCTTGTTGCCATGTACAATGATCTCCTGGTTCTGCTCATTTCGCTTAGTGTCAGTTCATGTAAGCCTCTCCAGGCCCATAACTTATTCAGCCATTCCCCAACTGATGATCATCTATTCAGTTTCCAGTTTCTTGCCACTATAAAAAGGGCTGCCACAAACATTTTTGCACATGTGTGTCTCTTTTCCTCCTTTAAGATCGCAGTGATATAAACCCAGTAGAAACACTGCTGGGTCAAAGGATATGCAAAGTTTAATAGACATTTGGACATGGTTCCAAAATGCTCTCCAGAATGGTTGGATCAGTTCACAAGTTTACCAACAGTGCATTAATGTTCCAGTTTTTCCCAAATCCACTTCAACATTTATCATTATCTTTTTCTATCATTTTAGTCTGAGAGGTGTGTAGCGGTACCACAGGGATATCTTAATTTGCATTTATCTGATCAATAGTGATTTAGAGCATTTTTCATATGACTAGATAGATTTGGTTTTAAATTCTTCATCTGAAAATTGTCTGTTCATATCCTTTGACCATTTACCGACTGTAGAATGGTTTCAAACAGTATATTCTTATCCCTGGAGCAGGAGACCTTGGCTTTATCAAAGAATAAATTACTATAATTATTGACTATTTGAGCTTGTGTACCACAGTATATTTCACTGACCCATCACTTTGTTTCTTAGGCACTATCAAATGGTTTTGATGATTGCTGCTTTGCAATATAATATTAGGTCTGGTTCCACTAAACCACCTTCCTTTGCATTTAAATTTCCTTTCCAAAGATAAATTATGAAAACCAAATTTTCCTAGGCCCAGATAATAAGTGAAATGAGGTCAACTTATAAAAACAGGCCAAAATAGGACTGTATCAGAAGATAATACATAGCACATAAAAACTTTTTTTAAATAAAAGAATGAATTTCTTTTAATGAAATATCATTTGGGTATAAATAATAAGGAATAGGAAGAATTCAAAGGCACATATTCTCATATTGACATATTGACTATATTAGTTCAGATATTGTGAAATAAGTACCAGAAAAGACAATGATTTCAATAATTGAAAGGAAAAGAACAACAACAAAAACAAAAAGAAGTCAAAGGATATAACAAATAATGACCCCAAAAAAGATATGAACAAATGAACTCAGTTGCTTTCTTTGGAGTAAAGAGAAGCCAAGAATATACATCATGGCAGTCAAAATCAATGACAATTCTGTGTTCAATGATTTTAGCTGAAATGTTAAATATATTTTCTTTATTATAATTAAATAATAAACACATGTAAGGAGAAGAAGTGGGGAAGATATATACATAAGAAAAACAGTGATTTTTGAGCAAAGATATTGAAAACTTTTCTAGAAAATAGAATTCTAGATTTATAAGCTGAATGTATAATGGAATAATTTTTGCCTCAAACCATTGTTTTAAAAAAGCAACAGATTGCTAACAAATTTCTCTTTATTTATATTTGATAAGTGATTTTTCAGTTGTGTTCAACTTCCCATGACCCCGCTTAGAGTTTACTTGGCAACAAAACAGGGGGTGGTTAGCCATTTCTTCTCCAGCTTATTTTGTACATCAGGAAACAGACAAACAAGCTGAAGTAACTAGCTCAAGGTCACATAGCTAGACAACATTTGAACTCGTGACAATAAGTGTTTCTCACTTCAAAAAAAGTGCTGTCTCTATTGTGCCACTTAGCAGCTCTTATTCATACTATGAGACTGCAACCTCCATCAAGGCAAGAAACGTATTTTCATTATCCCTCTATGTATTATAACACTGAACAATGTACAATGCACAATATTTATAAAACTAAATTTAAAAAAATTGCAAGATGCTAAAAATTTGTATACAAATTAGTTATTTCAAATTACTACAAATTAAATGTGCCTCTCTGGATTACCATCTACTTGAATGTGTAGGGTTCTAATATAAGTTTTTTATGCAAAACAAGATAGAATTGTCCACTGGTTAATAGGTAGATTAAATAGATAGATTAAAACTCTAAGGGCCCTGAGAGTTATAAATTTATAATATCCTTTATAAATTCTGACATGGGCCTGAGAAAAGAACTCCAAAATATACAATGAATCAGAGCAAGGAGATGCTGGAGAAATATTAACATCAGTGGGAGAGGTTCAACAGATCAATATTCCCATTTGGCTAGGACTGCAATCAGTCAATGAGCCCTATTACCCTATGAAAGGTGAATGGAGAGTTCATGTTCTACAATGGCTACAAATTCAAAGATCAAGAGAATAATTATTGACGTCATTTGCCTAAGGGCCCCAGGCATCAGTTATATTTTCTAAAATAAAAAAATGAAAAAGTGGTGGGCATTTACTTAATCCACAAAATTACTGTGTCTCAGTGAATCCAATGTTATATAAATGTTTGCTGTCCTTAAGAATAGGATGCCCCTGTGAAAATTCCACTGTCTTTAGAGGGATTGCATAAACTTCTAAATATCAGCAGTTGAAAACACAAGTTTAGAATTCAAGAATGAGATTTACACTGACTAAAGAGATCATGGAGAAAAAAATGTGCAAAAGTAAGAGAATAATAGAACCACATAAGATTTTAAGTTGGAAGATGAGTTATTCTATCTCTACTACTTACTACTTGTAGGAACTTTGAAAAAAGCATTTCCCTGAGCTGGGCTTCAATTCCCTCACTTGGAAAAACTGGTAAATTGGAATATAGTCTAAAAAATTAACTTAACACACTCAGCACTAAAAAAAACTACTTACTGTGAGGCTGAAGCATGAATCTCTTCGGGCTGAGGCCCATCTTTTTTTGCCAGATAAAAGGGAAAATATCACTAGGAAATGGGGCAAATCTGTAAGTTAATCCATATTTTTCTCTCCCCTCTGTTCTCCCTCTTCTCTCATTCCCTCCAATTCAGTCCCTTTTTAATTCAGTTAGACCTAACCTAAAATGAACAACATGATATTGAATTTATAATTCAGGAAATCCTTTATTTCCAGTGAACTCCCTCCTCACCTCCATCTATATTTTTCAAAGTCCAGTTCCAAAAAAAATATTCAATATAAAGTCTTTCTTAATCATCGCTACAGATGAGCCCTGCCCACAGATATTTTGTATGTCCTGTATTTGCTTTTTTATATACATGATATCTTCAGTGCAATAATCTGCAATGTGAGGTTAAGGGTTATTTTTTTTTCCTTTTTTATCTTGGACTTTTAATGCTATATCTGAAACACAAATCAAGAACTTTGCCAGCTAAGGTATTTACCTTTTACTCTGTATTTATCTTCCCCTATCAATTTATGTATACATCTCCATCATAAAAATATAAACTCTCTGAAAACTGAGATTGGTGTTGCCCCACATGTTTTGAGGGGTGAATGGGAGGCATATTGTCAACATTTAGCATCATGGCTGACACAGCGTAAGCACTTAATAAATGCAAGTAGAATGACAAAAGCTTAAGAGTAGAGTTGAGGATCTGATTGTGGAAAACAGCTGTGTGACTTACTGACTTGGGGAATGAAGTCACAACTCAACTTTTGTAAAATATATTCTATTTTTAGTAAAAGAATTATCCAATGTACCATTATTGTACCAGCATGTACAAATGGCACAATTTACCCCCGCCATGTATGACACCAAGTAGCTGGGAAAAGTTGGCTGGAGGCAAGAATGTACTAGTATATGTCCTATCACAAAGAGAATATTAAATTCACTCAACAAAGGAAATCCCAAAGAATCCAATTCAGAACCAACATCCCGGACTTGGAAATGGAAATGTGGCCTGTCAAATGAGCTGTCAATTGATGCAAATGTGCTCAGTAACTGCTCATGAATATGGAAAGAGAATGGAAAGAGAGCAGAGTCTACAGAGGTATGTGACTTATGTGAGGTTTTACTCATTCTTTGATTTCACAAGTAGTTCTACTCAGTCTCTTTTCTAATCAATATCCTTTTTGAACATCTTAGTCAAAAGCAGAGACAAGGTCATCTCAGAATGTTCATGATTCAAGTGTATTAGAGCATGAGAATATACTATTTCATATTGCTTGATGCATGATATCTGCTCACAAGCTGTAAAAATTTCTACATGTAGCACAAGTAGAACCTATGCATTTACATGCACACATTATATATATATATATATATATATATATATATATATATATATATATATACATGCATTTATTATTTATAAACAACAGCTATATGATGCCATATAATTTGATTATGAACTCCTCCCTAGAATAATCATCATTTTACAAAAAACAACCAGGAAGCCCAGAAAATTTAAGATTTATCCACAGAAAGCCAGGTTTTCTGATCATTCCTTAATCCAGTGTTCATTATATGTCACTACTTACCTAGAAAGCTCAAGGCCTACAGCTTGGGGACAGGAGGACCACAGTACACATTCAACCTCAGATACTTACTGGATGACACTGGGAAAGTCACTAGGCCTCAGTCTGTCTTAGTTTCCTCCAGTTCAAAAAGGGGAATACAATTATTCCCTTCAACAATATAACATTCCTCATTGGGGTTTGTTATAGCATGTGATGGGAAAAGAAATTAAATGGAATTTTTGAGAGTTTTGTGGAAACTACAGATGATACATGAAGACCAAGAGTTGACACGGGGTCTGTTACAAAATACTTCACTTAAATATTACAAAAGGTACTCTAAAGAAGTCATACAAGAAAGAAAAAAAAAAGATTCCCACACTGGCATGAAGGAAGGGTCAAAAATGTGATTGCTACTTTTCCAGATCAAAGCATCACCATAAGCATAATCAAATAATTCAGAAGGAAAAACATTTGGTACTTACCTCACAGGTAGAACTGTTATGAGGATTAAATGAAGCACTACTTATAATTTACTTAATAAATGTTTGATTACTTCCATTAAAGTCCTCTCTTTACCAACTAACTATTACTGTGGGCAAGACTCGTCCCTTCTATAGGCCTTTTCTTTCATTTGACATATTAGTCTAGAATACTTCCAAGAATTGAGAAGCATATAGACCCAAAAAGCCAAACTTTCAAGTATTTTCTGACCTATACCAGCATAGAAAGAACATAGCATCAAAATATTGCATCAGTTGTTCCCCATTTGGGAACAAGCACATGGGAATGACCTGGGAAGAAATTGATGTAGTATGGCCAAGAATAATACAACATAGATATGTTCTAAGAGAAAACATGCAAGAATACATAGTATCCCAGTGATAGTCTTTGAAAGCTATATGTTAAATTTATTATATACTTCAAAAAAGGATAATAAAATAAGAGGTTTATATCTTCATATTGAATTCTCTTTGTTTTTATATTTCCATAAAAACTCATTTCATTTGGGGTTAGTTACTTTCAGGGGAAAAAATGAAACATATAAAAAGAAGGGATTGGACAGAATGAATTGTAAAGTCACAAAATCTATACTTCCGATGACTTTTGATAACTTTCATTCCATCCTTTTCCTAGATACGTTCCCAAGGGGCTCCTTAGCTCGCCCATATTCTTGAGAATGTTTGCTGAAGCAGCCCATGCATTCATTTTTACATTACCCCCCCATTAACCTAGGCAAAAGTACGTGGAAGAATCCCAGAAATAGTATTGGACTGAATAGTTTTACTTTTTCAATGAAATGCTTCGCACCCAAATTTCATTCTTTGTCAGGGCCCCACTGCTCAATTGCTCTCAGGTCTTCTGCCTGCGAGGCATATCCATCCATATGGGCATGATTGACAGTACTCAGCAAGCTCATTTACCTTCCTCTCCAGTAAATGATATTGTTTGTCAATACTCTAAGCATTCTTCATCTACTCTGCCCCTGGGTATATCTCAAGACAAATGTCTGAGATGCTCAGGCAGCTCAAATGATTAAAGTTGGTGATGGTTTTTCCGCTCAGGATTGACATCTGCAAGGCAGAACAGAAATGGAACTTATTCCCAAATTACTTCTCAACTTTGCTGGACAGCTATATTATATCCTCCCTACTCCCCCCTTTCTCATGCCAATGTACATACACTGTCACATGCGCACACACACTTTCTTTACTCCTTTTCCCAAAATGTTTTTCCAACATTAAAAGGAGGTGAAAAATAAAATGCAAAAGAAATGGTGGAAAATAAATCCCTCAATCTTAAACCTGTTCAAATAAATTACTCATTTCTGAGCAGCTGTCCAGTTTTTCTTTTCATGGCATGCAACTCCCATTGGCCTGTGTGGCTTGACAAGCAGAAGTATTTGACCAAATGTGAAACGTGATTATTAATCACCCAAGCACAGTCACAGAAAAAGTTTGAATGAGGAATATGCAACCAAAGCAAAGTATTCAGGTTTCTAAAAGCAGCAAAGTAAAAAAAAAGGCACAAAGGTCTTTAAAAAATAAGTCTTCCTTATACAGTTCTCCATAGAAAAAAAGCAAAACTTGTTTTAACTTTCTGGAATTGAGCATAAATTCACAGAGCCAAATGATCAAAGACATTAAAGCATGTAGTACAGCTCTTAAGCACTGGTCTTCAGGGAACTGTCCAGGGTTGTGATCTATATCACCTTAAAATCTTTAAACTACAATAATTCTCAAAAAGTAATAAATAGTCCAATCATAGATCAGTGCTTATACTCTCAGAGTGTATAGACTGGAATGGCACATGCAAATGGTTGCTACAGGAACTATGAATGTCAGAGGAAATCCTGACTTTAGTGCCTTCACCCTGCTACCCCGATTGGCACCCCAATCCCATTGAGTAGAAACAAGACAGTATCAGCGTAGAATTTCAGATTTCTGTTGCTCTGATATACTATATTTCTATTAATGTGGCCAAACAATTTTTTTACTTTATTTTTTAAATTAATTTTATAATTATAACTTTTTTTGACATTACATGCGCATGGGTAATTTTTTACATTATCTTTTGCACTGACTTCTGTTCCGAATTTTCCCCTCCTTCCCTCCACCCCCTCCCCTAGATGGCAGGCAGTCCCATGCATGTTAAATATGTTATAGTATACCCTAGATACAATATATGTGTGCAGAACCAAAGTTCTAAACAAAAATATTTTTAAGCCCTTGTTTGTTCACATGAGAAATCGGTAAGGGTGTAAGAAAAGCGCGGTACACAGTCCCTACTGAAACAGCTAAAATTCTCAAAGGAGAAAACACCTTATCCATATACAACAATTAAAAATGTACAACAGCTAGATTTTACAATTAGGTCTAAGTGTTCCAAATACATTTTGATGAACGGGGTGGTAGAAAGGAAAAATAACGAAGCAAGATGCCTGAACCTACATTCCTATAGACTCTGTATCTAGGCTCTGCCAACTAAGTATCTCTGTGACCTTGGACAAATCATTCAATTTCGATGGGCTCCATTTTATTCCTTTGTAAAAGATGGTTGGACTGATTCACTAGTGTCAAACTCAAACAGAAACTGATTCCCACCAACTTCCAATTGACATAGAAAATCATTAATTGAGCAGTAATGTATTTTTATTTATTTGGCTAAACAATTCCCAAATGTAGGAAGTTTTGCAAAATTTGACATCTCTTTACAATTGAACTTATACTCCAGAAAATCCCTTCTAACTCTATGCTGAGGAAACTATGTAAAACTATACAATTTAGAAGTCTGAGACAATGTAAAGCTGGAGTGTATGGACCAACATCTCTTAAGAGGAATTAGAACCAATAGCTTAAGAGAGAAGAGAGAAAGTAGAAACTGGATAACCACTTAATTGGCAAAAGGGCCTACGGGCTTCTCAATATGTAATGTTTCTCAACTGTCACACTGAAAACCTTCATTAATGACAGGGAAATTACCTTTATCCTATACCTTGGGTTTTGTTCATAAATAAATGGAGCTAGCAATGAGCAAATCCCTAGTGTATGACTCTACCAAACAGCTTTAAGCAAAAGCTACAAGAATTTGAAAATCTCTACTCCAGAAAGCCAGAGTATCCACCTCTCTCTTTTCCAGAAACAATGAGCATAAAGAAGTCACAATGAATAATGTTAATGCAAAGGTTAACTAAGATTTTAGAATGATACAATTTGAGTTTATTGGTAAAAAGATGGGAGACAGAGCAATCAAATAATAAAAGCCCTTTCCAATTGCCTCTCACAAGTCACTTTATCACTTGATTTGGTTATTGGCTGGCAACTGTGTAGATTAATATTCCAGGGCTTTCGAGTCTTGAATATGAAAATTATTTCTGCCAATTTTGCCAATTTTGATCTCATACCCATTATTTTTTCCTCTGAGATTCTAAATAGAGCCTGAAATTAACATATTATTTTACTATGATTCAATCTCTACTGCCAGGACAACATCAATAACTGGCCTGGAAAAGGAGTTCATGATCTAATTGATGTTAATACATCTAAAGGGAAATGGCTGAACAACATTGTTGAAGATGGCCAATCTGGCATCCATAGCAAGATTATTGAGTCATATTTCTTTACAATGCATAAAAACCATGGCCCTTTCATTCTGCCCTCCCAATGATTTTAAATATATAGGTTCCAGATATTGATAAAAAAATGAATCACACAAACATAATATGGAACAAAGGGAAGCATTAGATTTCATGTAGCCCTACCCTACTCATAACAATCGAAGTCCTGTTCATCTGACTTTGAAACTGGTGCACAAAAATACCACTGCTGCTTCCTTGGTGGCTAACTCTAATGTGTGACAAAATATCAATAATGAGAAGCTGTTTCTGCTTCTTTCCTTTTAGTCTTTCTTAGGTGAAGCAGAATACTAGGCTGAATGTAGGAAAGGTAATTCTTTAAATGCTTCCCAGTTTTAGAGGAGTAAAACCCATAAATAACAACAACATAATTTTAAGTAAAATGACTAAAACCTGGGCGTGGAAGGGAGGAGTATGGACCTTGTGGAGCAGATGGAATTGGATTGGAACTTTGAGGAGAAAGGCAAGCAAGATAATTTAATATTCTCACCAAATGAACGTCAGGTGAAGAAAAGAGGGATTTTCCACAGCAAACTTCAGTGAAGGGTGGGAAAACAAAGGTCAACTTCAATCATTTTTAAGGCTATCAAATGGAAAAGATTTTAGTTTTGCATTTTGTCCCACATAAGGAAGAGCTTAGGTCAACATGGATATGTTAAAAAAAAATCAAATTGAGCATTGAATTTAGACTTCCAGTTAAAGTCCTAAAATAAGGTGAGTGACTTTAAAAAGCCCTTCCTTATTGCAGTTATTTCTGGAAAACACTGGATATCTATCACACCAAGATGTTGTAGATGAGCAGTAGAGTCTCTTCTAAATAGAAAATTGTATGATCCTAGATAATAGGAGCCACTTAGCAAGCCAAATTAGAAAGAAAATTTTAAAAATCTATTTTTATCTCTTCATTTTGCTGAAGATAAAACTGAGGTTGAGAAAAGGGAAATTGTAATGTCTGATTCAACGAAATTATATTCCTAATCCCATGACCCACGCTAAAGGGTAAAAACATGATAATAAATAGGGTGAGGATGAAGAATGGATCTTGGATTTCATTGGAAAAGAGAACTATTGTTTGGAGAAACTGTCTCTGATAATATTGTTGAGCACTTAGCCAGGATCACAAAACAAGTATGTTTTAAAGGAAATACTGAATCCCTGTCTTTCTAACTTTGAGATCAGATCTCTATCCACCAGACCATACTGTCTCTTAGGGTAAAAAAAATTAAGAATAATTCAACCAAACACCAAATATTTATAAAGTGCTTTACTATGTGCAGAGCAAGAGGACAAACTGTAGCAATAAAAAGAAAGCCAAGACAAAACCTTACACCCAAAAAGCAAACATATTAATTATAGGAATAACATGAAAATAGATATCTGAAACATATATATATATATACACACACACATACATGCACACAGATTAGATGGATCATACACTCAGAGGGTCAGGTACTAGTAGCTGGGAAGACAAGGAAAGGCTTTCTTTGCGAGAGTCTGAATTGAGTTATAAAGGAAACCAAGGGAGTTAGGATGTGAAAGAAGTTTAAATAAGACGACAAAGGAATATTCAAACTTCTGAAAAGAATATGTGTGTTTTAATGTTTGTGAAGGTACACACTTCCATATAATTATCAATTAGCAAGGAATAAATGGATAACATGCTTAGAATCTGTAAGAACAGTATTCCAATTCTGCCTCTAACACTAAACATCTAGCAAGTCAATTCACCTCAGCTTTCTCATCTTGTGATGATGAATAATAATATCTATAATGAATGCCTTACATTGATTATTTATATCAAAGGGACCAAGGAAAATGTGATGCACAACATAATTAGCAGCTATTATTATTTTTAATGAGACCTATGATTTCTTCAGGATAGAGAGCTTCAGTGATGAAGCACCCATTAGCAATCAAAGCTGGCACCTTTTGTGCCATTTTTATCTCAAAGATTTACCTCCAGAGAAACAAGAGATTAATGGGCTTTTCAAGGTCCATCTGGACTTGAATCCAAGTCTTCCTGACTCAAAGGCAGCCTCTCTAACCATTAGAACTGAAGTTCTGAAGTGGTGGAGGACGTGGTTATGAATCTAATATGCAAAAAGATGGCCCTGCGGTGGATAAACTACAAACCCTGGAGTCAAGAAGACTCAGCTTCCCATCCTTAAATCTCAAACATTTACAAGTTGTGTAGTCCTGGAGAAGTCTCTTACCACTGTTTGCCTCAGTTCCTTCTCTGTAAAATGAATTGGAGACAGAAAACGGCAAACTACTCAAATATCGTTGCCAAGAAAATACCAAATGGGGTCACAAAGAATAAGGCATTACTTAACAACAATAATGAGTGATTGTAATTTAATCATTCTGCTCCATTATATGAAAGACCCGCTACAATGTGATACCATTAAGTAACCTCATATAGTTACTTATTCTTGAATGTTAAAAAATAATGGTTTTGCTTTTAATGTGGTTTGTTGATGGCTTGTGTATTTATACAAACATATTTATATATACACACCCTGATCATTATTGGAACTATTCTTCTCCCCCAAAGAAGAGTATTTTAGTTAAAAACAAAACAAAACAAAACAAAACAAAACAAAACAAAACAAAACAAAACAAAAAACCTATTATGGCAACTAAGTTTGAGAAGGCATATAACATTCCACCCTCCATCCCTCAACCTTGAACATGAAGATATACTTCATTCTCTGTTCTGGGGAACATTATTGGTTTTTAATTTGCTTAGAGTAAAACTGTAAGAAGTAACCCCAACATATATACTACAAAGAATGACCCCAAGAACACTAATACATTGGTGGAGTTATAAACTGACTCAGCCAATTCTGGAGAACAATTTGGAACTATACATAAAGAGCTATAGAACTGTGCATACCTTTTCATCCGGCAGTGTCTCTACTGGACCTATATCCCAAAGAGATCATAAAAAAGGGAAAAGGATCCACACATTCAAAAATGTCTGTAGCAGCCATTTTTATAGTGGCAAGGAACTGAAAACTGAGTGGATGCTCGTCAGTTATAGTAAATGAAGCATAATGGAATACTGTCATTTTATAAGAAATGATAAAGACTGATTTCAGAAAAACCTGCAAAGACTTACATGAACAGATGCTGAGCAAAGAAAGCAGGAGCAAGAGAGCACTACACAGTAAAAGCAAGATTATGTAATGCTCAATTATGACAGACTAACTCTTCTCAGCAATACATTGATCCAAAATATTTCCAAAAGATGAGAAAGAAAGATGAAGACTGAATATGGATTGAAATTATACTATTTTCACTTTTTTCTTCTGTTCCTTCATCGTGTTCTTCCCTTTTGTTTTGATTTTTCTTTCACACCATGACTAACATAGAAATATGTTTAAAATGATTGTACATGTATAATCTATGTCAGATTGCTTGTTGTCTTGGGGATGGGGAAGTAATAGAGGGAGATAGGAAAAAATCTGGAAGTCAAAATCTTATAAAAATTAATACTGAATACTATCTTTATATGGAATTGAAAAAACAAAATGTTATTAAAAAAAAAAAGATTGGGCCACAGATAAGGCGGTTACCTCAGATTCTGTAGATGTAGAGAGCCAGAACTCTGGAGAAGTATTTTTGAAACAAGGTGTTCACTCAGGGGAATTGATGAGATGATGGTTCTCTAGTTCCCATGTATACTTAGTACTTAGCATGGTGATGTAATGGCTCTCTAGTTCACACATACTCAGAATAATGTAAAGATGTAATTATAATAGGATATTTAAACTTGGGGGAAACTAGTTGAGACTGGCAGATAGCTGGAGGAGACTGGGTCAGACTATGACAGACACTGTGTAAGAGATAATTAAGACTTTGGACTCTATTCTTGTCCATTCTCATGGTGAGTATCCTGCTGAGACCAAGGCCCTTCTGGAGGACCTCCAGAAAGCTAGCCCAAACATTACATGTAGATATCCTAAAACTACAACCCATAAGGCACCACCAGGGTATTTTCCCTTTAAAAGTAACCATTACAATCAATTACCTATTTAGGAATTGAATTTTCTCAAATGGCTTCATAAAACAACAGTTAGAAAGCATTTACCTCAAAACATGTGTAATCTCTGACAAATACAGTCTAAGACAGTGGAGGTGGAAGAGTGAGCATTACCATAAAATACAGTAGACTTAAGTCACATGACTAAGGAGCAAACATGGCCAAGGCTACTCACAACTTTTAAACACTTAATACTTTATTATCCTTTCCTCCTCTGGAAAATCCTGATGCAGTTCAAAGCAGGTTAGGGCATTAGCGTTAGTGATAAATGACTTGTTTTGTTGCTCAGATAGGCTGGCTCTTCATAGGGCATGACATTTCAGCTGTACAAGTTAATCCACTGCTAGGCAAGGGCAAATATGTCACTCAGTTGCTGAGTTGGCTCATCATAAAGCTGACTTGCAACTGGATTAGACCTGGTAGCTATTGCCAAACACGGCGCAAATAGTCTTTCTCCAAAGCATGGCTATCTTTTTCAAAGGGTAGCGGTAGAATTCACCTTTAGTTCATCTTGGTCCTGTTGAGGAAATGTCAGTGTTCTCGCTATCAAAGGTAAAAGACCTTGAATATGAATGGCATAAATCTCTCCTCTTCAATTCCATCAGAACTTTGGCTCTGAACACTCTCAGGAGGTAGGAGGCAAGGGAGGCCTAGCCTCTCTTCAGAACTAGATGAGGCTAGTCTCAAGCATGAACCAAACCTTTGCTCATAGCGATCTCACCCATTTAGTCAATTCCAAGCTTGCTATTTGAGAAATTATTCTTAATGAAGGATCTGTGAACTTAGTTACATTTTTGTTGTTGTTTTTAATATTTAATTAACTGAATTTCACTATTATTTGGTTGACTTTGCAATCCAATATAATCCATTTCATTCATTTAAAAATATTATCCTAATAAGTGGTTCATAGGCGTCACCAGGTAGCCAAAACGATCCAGGCACACACACACACACACACACACACACACACACACACACACACACACACAAATGAAGAACTACTGATATAGAACTGATTTTTGCTGGTCTTTTTTTTTTTTTGTTTAATTTTAAAATATTAGAACCTCAAATGCTTTCTAAGTTGTTGAGAATCTTTAAATCTGAGAATCTTTGCATTTATTCTCTCTGTTTTTATATATTCAATATATATTTTCTATATTCAACATTCTTGGAATCTACTCCTACCTAGATATCATTTTTGAATATTTCGTTAAAATTCAAATTTTTCATTAACTACCACTAGGTTTTGCAAGAATCTAAATACCTGAAGAGTGATTTCAATGACAATTCTATCTACTTAGCTACATGGCTTTCCCTTTTGTTTTTCCACTTGGAGATCAGAATATAGTACCAAATATTCCGAGAAAATTTCCAAATGGGATAGTCATCCAATGCCCTAGAAGATTACAGGTGGACATTAAAGAAGACCAAGAAGAGCTCTATGAATAGCTTTTTCCCCCAAACAAAACTATTATTATTTTGTTAATTGCATTGGAGACCCTATTTTGGTTTTTCATGGCTAAGGTACCAGAGTCATTCAGTATTTCTTTATACAGCTCATTTTACATAGGAAAAAAAATGGGGCCAAGAAGAATAAGTCACTTACCAAGGATCACATGGCTAATAAGTATCTTAGACAATTTTACCTAAGATTCTCTAGCTCAAAGACAGGCACTCTATCCATTTTGCCACATAGCAATCCCTTACTCAAAAGGGAGAAATTCAAAACACCAGAATAAAAAGACTACACTAAAGAAAATTTGCTGCTACCACGGGGGAATAAAGAAAGTCACCGCTAGGGGAAAAAATGTGTAGAACAGATACCAATGCAACTTTCCCAATCCCATTTGTCCAACCTACATTGTGAAAAAAAAGCCCATAAAATTGGTAGGTAGAAAATTTGAAGGAGAGATGTTTCAGGGACCAAGAAACCAAACTATTTTACTAAATCATGTATATACAACTCTGAATAAAGAGGCACCAGTAAAATTTTGGATTCCAAGTTTTTTTTCTGACATAATTAAACAGAGTGGGTAATAAGCACTCTTTCTCGTTCACTTCTTCTCTAACATGTAGACTATAATCCAGCAAGCCTTTCTGAGCTGAAATCCCTAATTATCGACTGAATTCAACACAGAATAGGGAGTAAATTTAAAGGGAGAACAAAATGAACATTAGAGTGGTACTTTGCATCTGTATCCTTCACAAAAGTCGTGTTTTCTACAATGAAACTGGAAGCAAGAAAAATTTCTAAAGGGGGGAGGTTAGTATTTAATGGGAAAGTATTAGAGGATTTCAGCTGCCACTCAATTAAATTTTCAAAGCGTGGGGTCATTTATCTATCAACCTTTTCTTAGCTCAGCTCTACCTTAAATCAGTAAAAAAAAAAAAAATCTTCCACTGACGATATTTCCAAAATCTCTCTGTTTCCCGTTGCCAGGATCATAAACCTAATATGTGCTCCTATTCCATTATTCTGGAACTAGCAAAAATCTTCTCATTTCCTCTTTTTCTCACTTTTAGTCTCACTTTACTCATTTTTATCTGATTAATTCTTTTAAATATTACTATCAAAACAAAATCATGAGAACATTGTATGTACTTAAAGTAATATTGTAAGGATGATCAACGGTGAAAGAATTAGCTTCTATAATTAATAAAATGACTTTTGACAATTCCAAAGGACACATGATCAAAAATCTTATTCGCCTTCAGAAACAGAAGTGAAGAACCCAAATTGCAGATGAAAACATACCTTTTTAATTTTATTTTTCACACTGCTTTTTGCAGTATGCATAATATGTATTCTACAATGTCATAGGTATACTTGATATGTTACTTCTTTGCCCATAGGCTGTAAGAAGGGAGACAATTTGGTACTCAAAAATTTTAACTGAATGCTAAAAATTAAAAAATCAAAATAAACACATACACAATTTGACATGACCATCATTCTGAGAGACAGCATGACATAGCAGCTAGAGATCTGCAAGACCTAGCTTCAAGCTCACCTCTGATTCCTACTGGCTTTGTCATCATACGTAAATAACATAATTTCTATTCCTTTAGGAAATTCTATAAGACTTTTAAATCATAGAAAAGGAATTAATCTGATTCAGTAGAAGGATTTTCCTCTCCGGTGAGTCGCCTACACCAATAAAATCATAGAACAAGGTTCTATCTTTATCTCTATTCTCATTTGAAACCCCTGTTCTAAAAACTTCAAAGGTTTCCTGTTGACTAAAGGATAAATTCCACTTGAATCCCTGTACCATCTTAATTAAAATTATGCTTCATCATTTCATTTTAGTCATCTGAAATTTGAAATTTATTAATAGGTTGTATTTATATAGTGCTTTAAAGTTTACAAAACATTTTACAGATATCCACTAAATGAATCCTCACGACAACGTTGAAAGGCAGGTGCTTTATCAGAATCATTTTACACAAGAGTAAACTGAGGCACAGAGAGGTTAAATGACTTGCACAGGGTCACAGAGGTAGTCAGAATCTAAGCCGAGATTTGAATCGAGGTATTCCGGTCTTTAAGGTTACATAAAATCTCTTACATTATCAAGAAAAATTTCCTTCAGATAAATAATCTGGTAATATACATTAAATATATAGAAATAATATATACATAATGAGGGTAATCTAGCAGCAGACATGAACTGAACAACATCTCTAACACAGAACTATCAAACGTCAACACTCCAACAGACATAATTTCACTGAAAAAGGGGACTTACTCCATTCTCCAATGAAGTTTATAATCCATATACTTTTTATGGTGAGCCATTTTTATTCATACTCTTTCATAAACCCTCTTTTGAGGATCTATTCAATGTACTTAAGGCTTTAATGAAGAAGCATCTTTTCCAAAAGGTCAATGCTAATGCAAAACCTGGCTCACCAATAATGTTCATTCCTGATAGCTGAGGATGCTCCACAGTTCACAATGTTAGTTTTGAAAAGATAGGGTTCATAGTCATTATGCACTTTCAGATCATTAAAAGCATCACCCAATTTTCTACATGTAATGCTTTCTCCTCTCCTATAATCAGAGCTCGTCTTCTTCCCTATTTGCTTACAGGACATATATTCATCTATATTAGAGAATTTCAGCTGTAATTTTCTACATGTAATATAATTTTTTTACATGTAATGCTTTCTCCTCTCTGATACAATTCAGAGCTCAGCTTCTTTCCTATTTGTTTATAGGACATATATTCACAGATGAACTACCTCAATATTCTGTCTGCTCAATGGTATATTGTATAGTGGCTGTCACCTACTTGATTTTCCTAGGTCAATTTTTACTTTGTTCTGTTGAACAGATACGAATCTCAGCCAGCACGGACAATGAAACCGTTGAATGGTGCTACCATGGATAGACCTTGAACCTGACGTCAGAAAGTCTCATGTTCCAGAGTTCAATCGAGCCTCTGAGTCTTACTAACTTTGTGAGCCTGGGAAAGTCACTTAACTTTGTTTGCCTCAGTTTACTCATCATTCAAATGAACTGCAAAAGGAAATGGCAAACCACTACAATATCTCTGCCAAAAAACTCCAAATGAGATAACTAAGAATTGGACACAAATGAAACAACCGTACAATAATAATGGTGTGCACTATATTTAGTTTAATACAAAACCTATTTCAGCTTGAGTAAGCAACTACTTTCCCCCAAAGATATGCTTCATATTGCCAATGCCATATTTTTGTTCATACTGTTAGTCCTGGCTTTCTGCCTATCAAAATACAAATAATGTTCAGAGCTTGGAGGAACCTCAGAGATCTACTCTAGTGTTTTCAAACTAAAATAGAAACAGGGGCCATTAAACTTTACATAACAAAAACTATAGACTGCACACAGTCGACACAATTATGTTTTTCTTTTTCTAATAATAGGGGCAGCTAGGTGGTGCAGTGGATAGAGCACCAGCTTTTGAATTCAGGAGGACCCGAGTTCAAATCTGGTCTCAGACACTTAACATTTCCTAGCTGTGTGACCCTGGGCAAGTCACTTAACCCCAGCCTCAAAATAAATAAATAAATAAATAAATTTTTTTTACAATTTTTTAAAATAATAACTCAACACTTTAAAATCAGATAGGAAGTATATGTTTATATTCTTTGAGCCATCCTCAGGAACATCATGGGCAACACATATCATACCTCTGATCTAGCTCACTCTGCCAACTTAAGTGAAAAACTGATGAGCAAAGAGAGGAATGAAATAGTCCAGCTCACACAACTAAAAAATAACTTAGTCAAAACTAGAACCCAGGACTGCTGCTTTCCTCAGTGAGGTTCTATGCCCTCCACCCCCATCCTTGAAGGCCCAGAATGTCTAGCATATTTGCACTCAAGTCCTAAATATATAGAAAAGCAAAAAAAGCTGATTTTGGAACTGTCCATTTTATTGGATTACCTCTCCTAGTGCTTCCCTTTACTGGAGCACTTAATTGAGAATTGGGTTTATGTGTGTTTACTAAGCAATCTTCCTTAGCCAAGCCATGCGTGCACATTCCCAACACTCTCTATTACCAGGCTATCCCTGGGGTAACTCAGAAAATGGCCATATGGCCACTGCCTCCCTGTCTTAAAGAAGCAATGGCTGGAAAGGACCGGTGGCTTTGGTGCTAGCCTTGATGGATGCAGCTGGGAGCTGGGATTTCTTTATCTATCCAAGCTTTCACAATATCTGTAATAATCTCACCTAAAAACAAAAGCAAATAGCTGTCATGCTACGATTACTGAGGAAGCTTCAATGGTAGTGATTCTGTTCTGTCATATTTTTCCGAACTTCAATAAAGGCAGACAAGATATCCAAACTAGAAAAGGGGTTGGAACAACACTTTTCCTTATGGAAATTCCCTTTTATTTTCCTTCTCTCACGGTCTGTATGCAACTGATGCTCCAGGGGTTTTTTAATGATAGCATATGGCTCCCTCCAGATGAACTGGCCACCACCTCAATTAGCTGCTTTAGGTTTGGATTATTCTCCCTGACTCGAGAGAAAACAACAGCGTGCCACGGAGAGCCGTGAGGTGACGTATGAGTTTGGGAGAAAATTTATTAGAAATAGAAGAGGCTATTACCTGCATTTATTTACAGCAGTCGCCTTGAATGAATGACACTAAAGATACACAGGATGACTCTTGTTCACAAAAGCCTTGCAATGGGGGTACTGTAATAACAAACTGAAAGGGGATTCTGGGGCCGGGGAGCAGGCAAAGCATTCGTGCGATTCCTCTCTAGGCCAATACTATCACATAAGGATGTCAACTTCAAAATAAATTGATATTTGCTACTGAACTTACATGGAGAAGGAAAGAACAGAAAGTGCAGGGAGCCTTCAAACATCAAGATTAGCTCAGAGAGGATGAAAAAAAGGTCTGAAAATATAAACAGGCAAGAAGAAAGAGAAAGAAATGAGTGACGTTCAAGCAGTCGGTTGAATTGTGTTCTCTTTGTGTATCGTGCAATGAGTTTACGCTGAAGGAAAGGCAGGTGATTTCTAGGCAAATTACTGATATCTCTGAACTCAGTCGGATATGATTACAAAGGACTGGGAAGTGAAGAGATGGACTTTATAAAAGTAGTATTTTGAGAGGACGGAAGTGACTCACAACCTGCAACATGTGGGGAATGGATGCAGCAATAAGGCAATCAGCAACAGGTGCTTTCATTATGTCACGTTTTGTTTGGGGTAGGGAAGTTTGAGGGGGAAGGCTGCCAAAGACTGTAACCCTACCCTAACCATTTTGATTTCTGGCCATCCCAAGAAATGGGCAGATAACACACTCCTTTTGACTTTCTGTTGAACAAAATGGCCAACAGTGTATTTATATGTGAACATTAAATTCAAAATGGACCCTCAGATTTGAATTCTGTATGTTCCAGTTTACTATGAAATGTTAATACTTCAGAAGTCAGATGGGGGAAATGAATTAAGAAAGAAACCAGGAATATAAATCACTGAGATAGAGGAAAAGAATCAAAAAACGGGGCATAGAATCTATACATTGAGAGATTGTGATACAAGACAAGGAGGAAATCAGGAAAATTTCTAAACCATAGGAGCAATTCCACAAATATAAGAGTCTTCATATCAGAAGTTCAGAAGGAGTTTACATACACTGCAGAAACAGGGATGAAATCATAGAGGCCAAAGGATCAGAGGACGCCCTTTTGTGAATGGCACACTTGGCTCTGAACAGTAGCATATTTGCCTCTATAATGTTCTGATATGTGCAATCACGAAAAAGGCGATCTTCCAGAGACATATATATATATATATATATATATATATATATATATATATATATATATATATATAAATAGTTTTTATTTACCAGATCTATGCATGGGTAATTTTACAGCATTGACAATTGCCAAATCTTTTCTTCTAACTTTTCCCCTCTCCTTCCCCCCCCCAGATGGCAGGTTGACCATTACATGTTCAATATGTTAAAGTATAAATTAAATACAATAGAGACATATACTTTCAACAGAATGAGGAACACTATGAGATTCAAACTTAGCAACCACTACCACGTTTGCTAATTGATGTGTGAAAAAACCATAATGACAGAAGTGAATTGAATTAAGTTTCTAAGAACTAGTAGGTGCTAGGTAGATAATAAAGAGTATTTTCATTACAAGATCACGAGGTTCACAATTCTGGAGCAGGGAGGAAGCCCAAAAGCCATGGAGTGCGATCCTGTCTTTTTATAGAAGAAGGAATAGAATACTAGGAAAATTAAGTAACTTCCCAAGGAGATACCTAGAATTTATAACTAAAAAGAAGTCCAGCAATCTGTTGGTTCAATTACTTATTTTACAGAGGAGGAAACTGTGACCCAGGGATGGAAAGGGTCATGTTCAAAGTCACCAAAAATGATAAGATCTTAGAAACCATCTACTCCAAATTTGACATTTTACAAAGTAGGAAACTGAGGTACAGAGAAGTGAAAAAATATGTCCAAGGTCCTAGAGAGAAATGTTAGAGGTAGGATTTGGACTAATGCTGTCTGATTCCAGAAAGAGGGCTCTGTTGTGACTTATCACTGAAGGATGGCAACTTTGAAGGGAAATGAGGACATTTGAAGGTAGAATGCAAACAACTGGCTATCGAGAAGATTTGGACCATAAGATAAGATTGCAAGACGAGAGGTCCTATGGAAAAGACAGTCCTCTCAAAGACTAGGAAGCACAATTTTAACCAAAGACATCCTAAAAGTAACAAGAGCACAAGAAAACAGCTTATGAAAGATACATGAAGGAAATGGAGATGTTCAATCTGGACAAGAGAAAAGCTGAGGAGGAAGGATATGAGAAAAACAGGAGAACAAATTCATTGTCTTCTTAGCTTTCTTTGTATTCTGATGCTCCAAGAAGCAAAGCAAAGATCAATTGGTAAGGAGGTGCCACAGTGGATAGAGCAGGGAGACTTTTGATTCAAGAAGGCCTGTGTAAAAATGCAACTTCAACACTCACTGGATGTATTACGCTAAGCAGGGCCCTTAACTTCTATTGCCTCAGTTTCCTCAACTGGAAAATAGGGATAATAGCACCTACTTCTCAGGGTACTTGTGAGGTTCAAATAAGAAAACACTTCTAAAGCGCTTAGCACAGTGCCTGGCACATAGTTGTTGCTTAATAAATGAGCCACAGGCATACCCATACACACTAAGGAAAGGTCAAGCTGGGAAGATTTCAGCTTGATATGTCAAACAACAGAAGAGGAATGGATTCAGAGGGTAGACCTGCTAGAAAATGGAATGAGCTGCCCTGCGAAAAATGAGGTTCTCATTGCTGATCAGCTTCAAGCAGAGGCCGAAAGTCAGTTTGCCAGGGGTAGTTAGCATTCCTGTTTAAGAATTGGCCTGGATAAATGGGATCTCGTATATCTTCCAACTCGGAGAGTCTTTGATAGCACTGTATAATATCTAGGGTTTTTTTTTTCTCTTTCCAGAAGGAATAACGACTTATCTGGAGGCATTTTAATGCAATGGACACAGTGCCCGAAGCTGGGCAATGTTTGATTTGTGTAAAAATTAATTAGCAGGATAATTCACAGGCAACCATAATCCTTTCACCTTGCAGAGATTAATTGGAAGCACTCAGATTCTGAGGTGAGCATGGTCTCCAGCAAAGTCCAAATGATGCAGAAACTGCACTTAACATTTCTTGGGGACCAAATCCCTACTGTATCAGCAGGGATGACAGCACCAAAGCAGGGGCCCAATTGAAGGCCTTCCATGGAGTCTTTCAGCCTCAGAAACACTGCTGCGACATGGAACTCAAATGAAAAATAATTCCTTCGTTATTTACCCCATGCCTACTTGCAGAAGGCAGAGAAAGTAATACTCACACCAGACGCCCACAAAGATGGATTTCACCAGAGTGTGGTCCCAATATCCTTTTAAAAATAGTACAGTGCAGACTCCAAAGCTTAAGAGTTGTAGGACATCTTGTACAACATACCATTAGCTAGTTTAGCATTCAGAAGATTTGGGATTAAAATCTCTTCCTAAAAGTAACAATGAAGCAAGGTAGCAAAATGGATAGAACATTGGGGTTGGAGTCAGAAAGACCTTTAGCTCAATTCAGACTTAGCAACCTTCAGCTTTTTTTTTTGAGACAATTGGGGTTAAGTGACTTGCCCAAGATCACCCAGTCAGAAAGTAATAAGTGTCTTGAATTCAAGTCCTCTTGACTTCAGGGCTGATACTCTATCCACTACATCAACTAGCTGCCCCTAACTTTCCAGCTTTCTGACCCTAGAAAAGTCATTTACCTTGATATTCCATGGAAGAAAACCAGAGCAAATCATTTTATTATCTTTGCCAGTAAAGTGAGTGAACAACAACAGATTTATGTGACCGTGGGCAAGTGACTTTCCTTCCCTGTCTCATAGTTTCCTCCTTTGCAACATGAAAAAAAAAAGCATTTGAATTCCCAAAATGAGCTTTACCTTCATGATTCTCTCTGTGACATGAGGCAAATCCCATTTTTTTGCTTTAGACCTCAATTTCTTCATTTCTAATTTGAACGTTGGACACACTTGCCTCTGGAGGCCATTTCAACTCTCGAAACAGGAGCCTAAAAATCTCACATTTCTAGAGGGTTTTCAGATTTCCAAAGTGTTTTTCTCAAAAAATACCGACTTAGGTATCTACAGAAAATTCATCGTCCTCTATATAAATGAGCCACTTCAGGCCCAAAGAGGTATTATTAAATACCAGAGTCAAGCAACCAAGAGGTATTGTATGTTTCCTCTATGAAACTTATTCCTCCAGATCCATTCTCAAGTCAGAATACACATTATATTCTTCCAGCCTTCTTCTTGAGAAGTGCCTTAGCTTCATTGGCTAGCACTAGTGACAGTACTTGCCCTGACAGCCCGACTTAATTAATCTAACTAATTTATTGATCAACCAGACAGCAAAAGAACATTCCCCATGAAATGAGTTTTGGTTTTTTTTTTCCTCATCGGGTGTTACAGAACTAAATGTCTTTTTAAAATCTGAAATTTAGTTAGTGGATGATACGCTGTCTGTCTGAGAAACTACTGGCAAAGAGAAAAAGGCAAAGATTAAAAATGACTCAGTAGTTTTAAGTAATGACCAGGAAGTCAGACCATAAAATGGGACTCTTCGGCCTATCTCCCTCACTAAAATTGTAACACAAAGCAATACTAACTTCCCGTAGTTTTAGGCTGAAGACTGTTCATTAAACTCTGGTATACAGACATTATCTGGAGCAAGCAGAGAAAGTATGATTTCCCAGCCTTATTTTCTTCAATACAGAGATATGTACTCTCTATTCAGGACTGAGTTAGCCCTTTCATCCAGATCCAAGGCTTCCATCAAAGGCTTCTCCAGATAATCCTGACACAAAAGAAATTCTCCTTTTGAAATTCTTCTGCTCTTCTAATCCATACCATAATTTAAAACTTGATAAATTGAAGATGGAGCGATTGATTTATTCTATAAGGCCCCACTTTTTAAAGTAGGTGACAAGATAGTCAAACCCATCTCACTGGCCTTGGATAAGTGGAGAAAAGTCCATTGGAACTACTTTGAATTTGCATGTGGCCAGAAAGATTAGGACTAACCCAAAAGTATATACAAATTAGCAAACTAATTAGAACTGCCTTCCTTTTAGAAGAAGGAAGGAGCAGGACTTTCTAGCTCACTCCAGAGGAAGAAACCACCAGGTCTTTTAAAGGCCTACACCTCGTCCTTGGCTAGATCTCTTTCATCCCCTCCATTTATTGGCTAAAAGTTTGAAAAGTTTGGAGGATACTGGACCTCCTCCTTGTGATGTAGACACATATCTCCATATGAGCTGATGGCAGAGTCTGCATCTGAAGCCAAGAACAGATGGTTAGAAATTCATCAAACTTAAGTGGAACTTTTTGATAACCTACGAATGGGAGAAAACTATTTCCAACAACTGGGAGCTGAGAGTTGAATTTTTGCTACACATGTACTCTGCTAACGTTCCTTCCGGCTCTATCTTTACTTTGGTGAGAGTGGCTAACAAACTTGGAAATGGGTTTGAAGGGGAAATATTTACTGATTGTTCTTACTGTACCATTTTAGTCAATAAATACACCATTCTAAATGTGAGTTCAGCTTGAATGCTTAAACTGTTTCAAACAGAAAATCTTGGTGGAAAACACATTGGTGAAGGCTTCAGTTGATAACATTAGAGAAATCAGAATCTCAGAGTTACCCCGAAAATCCCGAAAGATAGAGGTATTGAACTCAATTATATAAATCTTTTAGAGTGTTTATTAAGCACCTAATATTGGCCCAGTTGGGAATTAGGAGCTGTGGATAAAAAGGCCCTAATATACCTTTTAAAAACACTTGTTTTCTATCAGATGAGATAAGAATTTATACTGAGTAAATTAACTATACTTGTGGTGGCTGGAGGAGAACACTGAAAGGCTTTACATTGAAGATGTAGAAGAAAGGAAGCCCATTCTGATCATAAAGAATATCCTTTGAAGATAAGGTGATGGGATTATATGATTCCATGGACTCCAAAGTCTAGAGCTGAAAGATATCACAAAGACTATCTGCTCTGGGGCAGCTAGGTGGCCCAGTGGATAGAGCACCAGCCCAGAATTCAGGAGGACCTGAGTTCAAATCTGGCCTCAGACACTTAACCCTTCCTAGCTGTGTGACCCTGGGCAAGTCACTTAACCCCAGCTTCAGGGGAAAAAAAAAACTATCTGTTCTAATCCCATCAGCATGCTAGTGTAGTAGATGGGATACTGGGACTCTTACTGAATTCAAATCCAACTTCAGATACTTCCAATGTCATTTTGAAGTGGAATCTTGTGCTGAGTCTTTTAAAAGGGGAAGAATAAAATGAAATTGGAGTGAGGAATCAGCACAACAGGCAGGGAAAATCAGCAGTGCAAAGGTAAACAGAGAAGCAGTGATTTATCATGTGGGAGAAACAGCAGATAGGCAAGTTTGGCTGGAAGGAGATAATTTGGACAAAGAGTCTTCTTTCCTTATAGGCTAATAGGAGAACTAATTCAAACTAGGATGGGAACTGCTCAAGAAGAGAAGTCTTTTCCTTCGGTGACATTGCCCAATGTGCCTAGCATAAAACGGAACATACCATGAGTACTTAATGAAAAAAAATGAAAGCAAATTATAATAATCACCCTAAAGAAAAATTAAGAATTTTTTAAAAAGTGGATGACAGGCCCCAAGGTGAATTGTCAGAGGCTGGAAATAAGGATTTAATGGAAGCCATTAACCCTTTAGCTGGAGCCCAGACTCTGCAGGGAAAGGAAGAACATGTCAAAACTAAGCTACCCATGGTGAGTAGCCTCATTAGAAATCAACTTTAAGCCATTTGGATGAATCCACAATGGGAGAAGTGCAGAATAAGGTAGGTCAATGAAGCCATTATCTGTATAAATTTAGTAGCGTATTACTATTTCGGAGTCTCAGCAGTGTGGGAAGAGATTAATCGCCAGTCCTATTTGAAATCACATTTTTATTTATTTCCAGCCAACTGTCCAGCTGAAGAATGCCTCTCTCTATTCAAAGGCTAAATGAAAGGTCATTGATTCTTTTGACAATATAATTTTCAGATGTTATTGGGAAAACTTGTCTTCTGCACATATGTCTCCAAATGTAATAGCCCTCCATTTGGGATATCTCAGTGCAAGCAGATTCTTATTGATTGCTTTTCCCCAGCAACGTCCAGGGTACTTCCAGACAGAAATATGCTGGAATTTCTCAAAGGAGACAAAAATCTATTGGTAGAAGTGCTCGGGAGGCAGGTATTCCGAGCTCCGGTGAATTGTAAGATTTGGTTAATCTGACTCTTTTTGCTGTCGGTGGAATGGAAGATTTCCTGAAAGCTCTCTTGAGATTTGAGAAAACATATGGCAGGTTTCCCACAATCAACTCTGATCCTGGGCCGGGGGACTCAGAGAGGCATAAGACATGACACCTAGCTTCAGGGCACTGGTAGAACTGTGACAAATGGTGCTGCATAAAGATAAACATATTTGGCATAATACCAATGGACAATTTCATAAGAGAGAGCAATGACAATATAAAGCCTTGTGTATAAAGCCTCTGCAGGCAGCCACAAGGCTCTAAAACATTCTCAATTCTATATAACCAGACATTTGATTACTAGATCCTATATATCGAACATATATCTGACCGTATAAATCGAACCAATACACATTTCGACTCTTTAGTGCTGCTGTGCTCAAAAAAGCTATGATAATAGAAATCCCCAGAGTTCCACTCTGCATGTCTAGGCTTTCCAGGACTAAAGAAACTACTCTCCCAGGTGTTTCATACCCTCATCCTAGAACATACACTCCCCGAGGGCAAGATTCTTTATCTCCAGAGTTTAGCAAAGACATACTTTTATTCAATATCTGTTAAATGAAGATGGCTAGATCTTTCCATAGATGCATGGATGACATCAATTTAAAACAAATGGAGAGAAGACTATGGAAGTACAGATTGACTAAACAGCCAAAGACTTTGGGCTAATGTCATAGTATTGATGACACATGCAATGTCCTTTTGAAGGAAAATGATGTCGTTTAGGGATTCACTCACATACTCCTGGCTTCTACATTCTTTCAGGATACTACCACGTTCAGGACTGATATCATAACTCATTCCCTCCCTCCATTAGCATCCTACTCATATTGCCTATTATTTTTAACAACGATTCCAGGTCACAGCTCTCTGTATTCAAGGTGCACTTGTATAGACATGTCAACTTTATGATGGGGCAGTATGAAGAAATATGATAGTGAATTGGAACTTGGAAGACCTGGTCACAAATCCTTATTAGTTGTGTGGCCATGACAAGCTATTTTTGGGTTTGGGGTTTTTGTTTTTTTTGGGGGGGGCTTGTTTTTGTAGTTGTTGTTGTTTTTGTTTTTTGTTTATTTGTTTGTTTGTTTGTTTGTTTTTTTGGCTGAGGCAATTGGGGTTAAGTAACTTGCCAAGGGTAACAGCTACAAAGTGTTAAGGGTCTGAGGCCATATTTAAACTCAGATCCTCCTGATTTCAGGGCTGCTGCTCTACCCATTGTGCCACCTAGCTGCCCCCATGACAAGTTACTCAACCTTTCAGACCCTAAAATTTTCATTTCTAAAATGGAGATAACAATACGTATATGACTAACCTCAGGGGGTTGCTGGAACCAGCCAATATGAAAATATACATAAAACATTTTGAAAACTTTAATGAAAATTATAAATGTCAAATATTATTGTTACTAGTATCAATAGAACATCGTAAGCATTCACTTGCAGTTTGCAGCTAGGCAATTAGTGCCTCTGCAAGCTTTGAGACCTGAACGACAGAAGCATTGTGAATCCTTCTTTGTGTGTGTGGACTTGCCAGTTCCCCTGCAGATTCTAACCACTGGCAAAAGGGGATCTATTCACTCACCAACCAACTAATGAGCATGTGCTACTCACCAGTTAAGAATTATGGGAACCCAAACTGAGCATTCATGACATTCAATGTATGGTTTAAATGATGGACTTAAGCTCAATGGGTGCATTTAGAAAGTACCATCAAAGCAAAAGTGCTCCAAAAATCTTCCAGCATCTTTATCTGCAAGAGTGATTCTCCCATGGCCTTAAACATCTTTCAAAGAGTCTATTACAAGTCAGGCTTAAATATAAAAAGGTATAATGTGATTGGCAATATATTTGGACGAAATTAGCTAAAAGGCTGCCTAAGACACTTAATCAGATATATAATCCTGGAAAAAATACCTTAACCTCAATGGACGTCAGTTTTCTTTCACTAAACTCAAAATAAGAATAATACCAAATTCCCAGTGCTGTGACGAGGATCAACTGCAGAAATATATGTAAAGTATTTTTACAAACTTCAAAGGTAAATGCACACATATTAGTCATTATTATCACTGTTTCTGATTCAAATAATTTCCTTATGTCACTACACAGTGCAAAATTCAATGGCTCTGCTCACAGGAGACCTGGTTTCAAATCATGACTTTAACATTTGTTATTTGTATGAACTTAGACAACTCAACTAGCTTCCTCTTTCCAGGCCTCTAGGCTCCCTACAAAATCAGAAAGCTTCTGGAAGGGACAGCCTCAGAGAATCAGCCTTTCTGATTCTTGTTCCATAATACTAACTTGGTAGGTCATCTCACCATCCTAAGTCCATTTCCTTATCTGCAAAAAGCAAGGGGTTAGATTGGATGGCTATTGCTGTTTTTTTTTTTTCTAAGATGGCATCTCTTACCTTGTGAACTTTCTTTTGAAAACTCAATCCTCAATTTATCTATAACTCATCAAGTGTAATATCAGTCTGTTCTTTCCTTCAGATGAGTTGATTTTTCAAGAGTGGAAAAAATAAGAGTAGAAGATTGGCCTTGAGAAGGGGAAAGGGATAATAGAACCAAAAATCTCTTCCTATTTGGCTATTACAGAGAAAATTGCAGAAGAAATAGTGTTCACATTTAACAAAGGTGACTGCAACTTACAAAGCTGGTACACTAATACGAGGACAAAACACTTCTTTTGCCTCTACCCCATCAGAGAAGAGGGCCAATGCACAAATCTTTTTCAAGCACTCTATGCTATACTTTTCTGACAAATAGAAGAAGGAAGGATGTCCTCTCCCTTGGGACCAAAAAAGGCACCTGTCCAATAGCCTGCGAGGGTAGCCAACCAAATTTGGGATGTTACCAAGCTACGAGAAGAAAGGACATCCTTAGAAACTCTGCAAAGTAATGTGGAATACTGGGACTCTGCCCAGTCAGCTCTTTGGAAGACATCCAACCTTGCCTATATCCTCCTGACTTTTTTAAAAAATAAAACAGATATTAGCATTTATACTGAACTCTCACATTTGGGGTTGAAGAAATTAAATGCCAGTCATTATCGATATCCATATAAAATTGTACACGTGACTTCCTTTTCAAAAGTCTACCTCTCATTGAATCAAGGCTTTTATCATTTCTTATTCTCATTATTAAAAATGTCCACACCATACCCACCAAAGCGTCAAAAGAACACAAATTCATCCAGTTCTCATTAAGAACTAAACAAAAAGTTCTTCAAATTAACTATATCTTTCTGTAGCACTCAGACTAGGCAAAACAGCAGACATAGGGAGGAAGTCAAGGAAGGCTAAGGAGGCAATATTTTCCCTAGTCCATGATCAAATGTCACCTTGGTCTGCTATATATGCCTTAAACATCCAAGGCTTCACAACAGACACCACTATTTTATATCATTCATGACCTCTCAAGGTCATGAGAAAAAACAATTTCTAAGATCAAGCTATTCCATTTGCCTAATTTCTTTCATCCATTTTTCATGGGATCTTCTGCAGCTTTTACACAGAAATCTTCCCTTGTTGTGAATGTGAATGCTGGCATGGAGACATGTATAAACGAGAGCTTGGGTACCAGACCTTGAAATGCCATGGAATTTGAAGCCATAAATATTTCAATATCATTTAGGATGCAAATATAATTGTAAATTTCTTCTCAATTCTATCCCTTCCCACCTCAACCCAAAGGGAGCATAAATATAGAAACAGAGGTACCAATCTATCTGCTTTTAATTGGTCAGTACACATCTTTGTCACTCTTGCTATTATTTCTCTAATGGGGGGATTGCTCTCAATTTTAGGTGGGTGAAGTTGTTTGGCTTAAAAACTCGTCCCTAAAAAGAGCTACTTACAGTTATAGACTCAGAATTTTCCTTCCAGAATTTTTGTTCTCCATGAGGGCAAAGATGATGTGCCTTTTTTCATTGTATTCCCATTGCCTAACCACAATACCTATCAAATTTTGTTGTCTATTTTATTTAGTAGACTATGATCCCATTTAGGGATTTCTTGACAAAGATGCTATAATAATTTATCATTTCCTTCTACAACTCATTTTACAGATGAGGAAATGGAGATAAACAGAGAAAAGTAACTGGAATAACACAGCTAAGAAGGAGCTATGGCAACATTTGAGCCGAGATCTTCCGAACTTCAAGCCCAGTACTCAGTTCACTACCACATCACCTAGCTGTCTGCTACCTGACGAAATAATAGGTGCTTAATAAAAAACATAATGCTTAAGTACAGACAAGGTCTGACACATACTAGGCATTTAATACATTTCTGTTTGCATGATTGATTGAAAGAGACCTTAGAAATTATCTAATGCATACCCTTCAATTCTATATGACTTAACTGAGATTCAGACAAGAAACAGAACTTAAATAAATTCACTCAGAGCAGGGGTTAAAATCTATATCTGTTTCTTGCAGTCCAGAGGACTTTTGGTTAGACCATAATATATCAATGATCTATGAAAGCTAGAGCTAGATCTATCCAGTGCTCCTCGGGAGTTCTGGCTACTCCTAAAAGGCTAAACAGACATTAGGGCAAAAAAGGATTAAAAGGAATTGACAAAACAAAAAGACAGTTAAAAGATATCTGAGATCCAATGGCAGGAGGGTTCATGAAACTGAAAGAAAAAGCAACATATCTTTAACTGATTTCCATTAAAATCCCATATCATTTTTTTATTTTAATAGTTTTTATTTACCAGATATATTCATGGGTAATTTTACAACATTGACAATTGCCAAACCTTTTGTTCTATTTTTTCCCCTTCTTCCCATCCCCACCCCCAGATGGCAGGTTGACCAATACACGTTAAATATGTTATAGTATAAATTAAATACAATCTGTATCATTTTTTAATGCAAGTGAAAAGCATGTTTCAAAGAACAGATGCATATGCTTTACCACACTACCAAAGAACTCTGTACAAGGTTACCTAAAAAGGCTAAGAGTTCCTGTTGTGGATCATTTTTAGTTAAAATCATTCACAAGTGCCTTACTACAAGTGGAGATTGAAAAGAGCATCCTATCCCTCTTTTGATGTCACATTGTTTGATCTTACACCACTATGTACCAATTCCAATCATATCACTTGAAGAGAACAAAAGTGGAAATTCTCTAAGCAAAATTCCCCAAATTTATTTCATTCAGAGAGACACAAATTCCTCCAGCAGAATGGACTAATTTAAAACAGAAAGAACCCACAACAATATAGTCTACCTTTTAACAAATGGAGGAGCAGATTTCCTGGTAGCCCAAATTCCAGGAACCAAGTGGGAATGCCTTTACTATTTACATTTTCCCTTCCACTCCAATATTCAGTACATGAAAAGGATTCAATATTGACTGAGGATCTTTAGCTTAAAGGAGAGAAGACATGAAAACAGACCACCTGCAAATATTGAAACAGATGTGCCATTACAAAGAAGTCAGAGCTGTAGTCCTTGACCCAAAAAATACTATACCAAGAGCAATGGATGGTTAGTAGCAAAAGAGGTAGTTTTTTTCCATATTATATGAAAAAAAGAATACCCTTTTTAAGTGTCTAAAAGTTGAATTTGGGTCAAATGACAGAATCAAAGCTTCAAAAGACTAGAAGTGAAAGTGACCTTGGAGGTCAACTAATACAAATCCATGATTTTACAAAGGAGAAAAATGAGATCAAGAGGGAAGAAAGTAATTTTATAATAGTCAGGCAGGTCCTAATATAACTTAAAATCCCTAGAAACATGCTAAATAAACTAAAAACAACAAGAGGAAATTGAAGATAAAAGAAGTAACTCCCAATAATGAAATTTCTACAAGAAAAACAGCAATGACAAATAACCATTCAAGATACTGAGTAAAAGAAAATGCAAAGAAAACTGCTAATAAATTGAAGAAGCCTGTAATAAGAGTAAAGGGAATGGAACAGCCAAGCCTGAGAGGACTTATTCAAAGGCTTTATTTTTAAAAATTTAAGAAAGTGATCAAAAATTCAGTTAGAAATTTGAAAGCCGTATGATAGAAGCTGGAAAAAGAACAAAATAGCAGACAATGAAAAAAAAAACAAAAGGAAGGAACAGAAAATCAAACTGACATTATTGTGTTGAATTCCTCATGACCCCATTTGGGGTTTTCTTAGCAAAGATACTGGAGTAGTTTGCCATTTCCTTTTCCAGCTTGTCTTATAAATGAAGAACCTGAGGGAAATAGGGTAAACTGACTTGCCCAGGATGACCTAGCTAGTAAATGTTTGAGGCAGATTTGACCTCAGCAAGATGAATCTTTTCGATTCCAGCCTCTCCACTCTATACAATCTAGCTACACAGAAATCAAATACTCAATGATAAACCAAGACATAATAAAGTCACTAGGTGGCTTCCTTGGAAAACCCTACGAGATACCTACAATTCACAGTGATGGAACTTGTAACATGACTCAGGGAGGGAATTGAAGAAAGAAACATCTTTGACTGGAGCAATTAAAACCTGAGGAAGGATGCCATAATCCACCAAAGCTCTGAAATATAATACATATCTGTGACTGAAGTTATTGGAAGTTATAACAGGAATTAGCTGGATCTCCTGTGCAAATACTGCAATGAGCCCTTAATAAAATGATAGGATTAAGATAATAGCAGGGGAAAGGACAAATCTGAGATTTATTTTATTTTTATTTTATAAATATAATTTATTTCATTAAATATTTCTCAATAATTTTTGAAAATATTATAACATTCCATTTTCTAAAATTTTAAGTTCCAAAATGTGTTTCCTCCCTTGAGGCCTTAAAGATGGGAAAAAAATATATCAGTCATACATGTAAAATCATGGAAAATATATTTCCATATTAGCTATGTTGCCCAAAACACACTCACACACATGCCCACATATACATGTGAAAAATAAAATGAATACGGAATTTGTCAATATTTACTCAGACCATAAAGTTCTCTCCCTCAAGGTGAATAGAATTTTTTTATTTTTTTTTTTTTGCTGAAGCAATTGAGGTCAAGTGACTTGCCCAGGGTCTCACAGCAAGGACGTGTCTGAGACCATATTTGAACCCGGGTCCTCCTGACCTCAGAGCTGGTGCTCTATTCACTGTGCCACCTAGCTACCCCAAATAGCATTGTTCTAATAGATTATTTTGCATTACTTAGATTCATTATAAAGGAAATATTAATATAATTTAGGTGGACCAGCTAGCACTCAGGTATGCTGATATCCGGTAGATATTATACTAAAAGGAGGTATGTGGAGGAATTCCATAAGGCTTATCATCAGCGGGGCTCTCATTGATGTTTTTCATAATCACATAGGGAAAAGTATTGTTGGCTGAAATGGTGAGGGAAAAATTCTATAACTGACGAGAGAAATAAGATGCAAATTTATTTTAATAAATTAAAACAAAAACCTAATGGAATGTAATTAAAATGATACTATAAATGGACAAAAGAGGGCTCCAAAAATCATCTGCACAAATATGGGACAATAGAGATGTAGTGGTGCCTTCTTTCCAGATGATCTCCAATTGATCCTATGCATGGCCTGTTTCTCTACACTTATTAGCATCTTTTCTCCCTCATTAGACTGAGAGTGCCTTGCAGACAAGGACTATCTTTTGCCTTTCATAGTATACATGATGTTTATGTTCCCTCACAGTGCCAGACATATAGGAGGGGATTAATAAATGTGTTTAAGAAAATAATAGAGGTAGAATGGAAAACAAAGTTTAATATGATTCAATAGCACTGGGAGGTAGCAAAAATTTGATTTTCTCTTATACCATATCAAGAGAAGACTAGTTTCAAAACGCACCCCCCCAACAGTATTGTTCTCAGCCCAATTCAAACCACATCTGGAATACTGTTTCCATCTCCGGCCATCACAATTCAGGAAATATACTCTCAAGCTGGGGAGTACTCAGAGGATGGATTTAAAATCATACTATATGCAGACTAGTTGAAACACAAAAAAGAAAATCCGGAATATTTGGAAACAGAAGGGATTGCTGGGAATTGTGGGGCAGGGTGGACATTATGGCTTTCTTCAAATAACTTAAAAATTATAATTAGAAAAACAGATTCTGTGCTTTGTCCCAGAGGGCAAAACCAGAAATTACAGAGAAGTCAAATTTTGTTTGAACATTAGAAATGGTTTTCTAATAGGTAGTCCTGTGTGTGTGTGTGTGTGTGTGTGTGTGTGTGTGTGTGTATAATGACTTATCCAGTTGTAGTGAGTTCCCCATCATTAAATATAATAAATTGGAGTTTCAATGTGTGATTATTTATTGGGTAATATTAGAGGATCATCTAGTGGAATGGATTTCCAACTCTCTCTTTTTATCTTTCTAACATTTTAGGCAGAGAAGACTTAAAGAAGACACATGATAGCCACCTTCAAATAGGTAAAGAGCCATCATGTGGAAAAACGATTGTTCTAGTTTATCATGGATCCAGAAATGAGAGCTTAGATCATTGGTAGAAATATGCAGAAAAACAGATTTCTGCTGGATAGCCTAAAAAATATCTAATGATGATCAGAACTGTCTAAAACTTGACTTCACTATCTCATGAGATAGCAGGTACCTTCTCACTAGAAATCTTCAACCAAAATAGAATGAACACTTTTTGGTTATGTCACAGAAGGAAAAAAAAACATTTGTATATTTACACACACATATACATATATATTTAAGATATCACAGATAAAACTGGGTAATTTTCAAAGCATATGCTCATCAAAAACATAACACATGTTGTCATATTCTCCAGGTCCTTCGAATTCTCTATCAAAAAAGAAAAACAAAGTGATATGTCAGATGTAGAGTAATTAAAAAAGAATCTTCAAGAAAAATTAGAGTGAACCCTTCCAAGGCAAAATGATTATGAATTAACAAGGGGAAACTCTAATCCTTAAAGTGCAATTTCAATATCCCTACCAGGAAATATTTTTATGCTTCTATATGAAATACAGAAGCTTACTCATATCTTTGTGTCTAGGGATTATCAGGAATGACCTTTTCCCCTCAAACCTTAAAAGACAAGGGCTCTACCAGGGTATCCCATCTCTTTTCACAACTCTCTTATAATCTAAAAACACACATACCAAGCCACACTAGGAAGAAAAGGAGGGAGAATGAAAATGCTTCTACCTGAAATCTGGGCCAGAGACAGAGATGCCCAATATTAGAAAGCTATGGCCATTTTCATTTCTGCCCTCCAAAAAGCACAAGACAAATTCAGCCTAGATGAAAGGAAGGAAAGTAAAAGGGGAAATGGAGCATGGAAAAAGCATTACCGGAAAGGCCCATGTCAGACCCCACAGTAAACTCTTAACCAGACCAATGAATGTGACATTGTTCAACCTGTGAGAACAGGCCTATAGGCCTGCCCACCAAGAGAAATTGAAAAACCAAAAACAGGGGCAATAATAAATATAAAAATTTGAAGTAAACACCAAAGATTTTATTTTAATTCCTCAAAGCCCAGGACACAAGAAAATAAATCAAGAGAAGATGCTAAAATGAGAAGTAAGGATTCTCAGAGCTTCCAAATTTCTGTTAAGGAATATTAAAAGTTATATTTTTTTAAATAAGAGCCACTGAGACATAATAAACTTGAGTCAAGAAGACTTCAATTCAAAAAAAAAAGTTATATTTTTAACAAAATCAACAGTAACATATTTTTCATATGACAAAGAACAAAGTTTCAAGATAAAAAACATCTTCCACAGATTTGTCGTGAATCGCAATAGATCCTAATTTTTTTTACAAAATATTACAAAAAACAAAACTACTCAAGGTTCAATCCAAAATGACATATTGTATATAATGACGTATATACAATATTACATAAATGGTAAAACAAAAAAAAAGAAGAAAGTAAGGGATACATAGACATAAAAGATATTCTGGAAACAAATCTATGGTAAAAGATTGAAAGGTGGAGTAATTCATCTACATTCTTGGGGGGGGGACCCTCTGAAGAACAAAAGTTGCAGAAATGTATAAAATAAACCTAGGAAACTGAAAGGGAATGCTCACCTTTTTGATAGTGAAATTAAGAAGGCTTAGCTGAAGAAGCATTTGAATAAGAGAAGACTGATGAGAATAGAGAAATCATGGTGGATTTTTAAATGGGAGGGGGTCCATGCATTATAGAATTACCTTCACTGAAGGAAATATTGTACCTGCATAGGCAGCACCATGATGATTCATGAGAAATAATGTACGAGCTTATCACGGGCAGTGGATACATGAAATGGCAGGAGGCCCAAGGACACAGAAACAAGATTAGCCTTCCCTTTGGGAAGAAAAATAATCATCTGGAAAAAATAAAATGCACAGTGTGGGAAAAAAGAAATGTCGCTCTGATTGTGATAATGCCTTGATCGTTAATGCTAATTTGCTCAACAAACTGATACTTTTAAGACTTCTTTTTTATTTATTTTTTTTTTAAGTGAGAGTGACGATGATGGGCCAAATAAATAATAAAGAAATTGCTTAAAAAACAGACTTCAACTCTGGCACTTGAGACACCATAAAAAATACAAAGATGTTAAAAAGAATCAATAAGCATATAAGCCATGAATCACATAATAAAATCTCAAATGGACTTGAAGGGAAGAGAATTAAAGATAACTAATTCAATTAAAAGAAAATTAGAGACACAGATTTCACATAGACAACTAGAATGTGAGTAGAAAGGTTCAAAAGAGGAGATGAAACAGAAACCTAAATAAGTGACTGAAAAATAAATAAAAATGTACATAAAATCCATAAACTAGAGAAAGGGTAGGCAAATCAGAATGAGGTTCGGGTCTAGACAATGGCAGAAAAGAGTTGCATCCATGTGATAATAAGCAAACTGGGATTAAAATACTTAGTAATATAGAAAAGTCCTATATAAAGTACTTACTGATATACAATGATATACAACACTATTCTAAAAATAAAGCATAGCTGCAATCAGAAAATGCTATATAAATTTCAGCCGTGACCGCTATGAACACCAGCGTCGTCATCCATTTGAATGGAAACGGACAATGCTGTAAGCAATCCAAAATGGCAGATCATATAAGAATAGAAAATTTCAAGAGATTTTTTAAAATTTATTTTGCAATATAGGGATGTCTCATCATAGGAAATCACTTTATTTCCAACTATATAACAAAAACATAGGGAAGACTAGTCTCAGGAGAAACTGGGAATCTTTCCAATTTTCCAACCCTGCCCTCCTATATAGCATGCTTCAAGCACGGAATATATTGAGCTCTCCTACGGGGTTTATGGCTTCTCTAGTGTTCACTACAATAGGAACAACAGTTGACTGTCTAAGCTTCAAAGGCTGCAAGCAAAGCTGGAATAGAGAGAGATATCAACAAAGCAAGTAATTCAGCCCAATTGTGTAGATGCTGTTGAGAAGCTTGAAAGCCATATCTACTTCCATTAAGCTAGACTGGGCACAATTCATTTTTTTACTGTCAAAGGAAAATACAATGTTGTAATAAGAAACTTGAATACTTTCCCTTTTTTGCTATGCTACTGGCTTTGATTAGAAAAAATTTGCCAATTTTCTAGCCTGGACCACGGAGAGTTTCCTGAGAACCAATGGAAGAAAATATCTAGGAAATTAGGGTCATCAATAATATCAGAGACTTCAGAGAGGTAAATTTCACCAATCAAGACTGAGAAAAATAAATTGGATCTGACAATGAAGAGATATGAATACCCCAAATCTGAGTTTAGCTTTTCTTACTTTGTCAAGAATGGAAAAAACCTGAGTGTTTCTATACAACAGGGAAGAACCTGATAGAAAATTCCCTTCTCTCCCCACCTACCAAATAACACGGTTCACCTTCTTCTACTTCCCAAGTCAAGCTCCACCATAATCTCATTCCTTTCTGGCTGGCTACTCCAGAAGATTGTCTCCTGTAGCATCCCCAACACATTCAGTCTCCACCTATCTACTGGCTACTTTTTTATTGTCTCCAAATACCACCATGTCTCTCTCATTCCAGGAATCTCCTTGATCCATTTATCCTCATCCTTCCTCCATTTCTTGAGAAAACATTTACAATTAGCTCCTCCACTTCCTTTCATTGCATTCTATTCGTACTTCTCTTAAATTTGAATTCCAACCTCATCATTGAACAGAAAGCATTTGATGGAAAGTTACCAATGGTATATTAATTGATCAGTCTTTTAAAAACATATTTCTTAAACACTCTAACTATTTTTTCTTAACTTTTTTTTCAGTTACATATAAAACAAAAAACTTTGGTCATGCATGTATATTCTTTTTTTTTTTTACATATTTCCATATAAAAAATGGTGGGAAAGAAGAATGAGAACAAAAAGGAAAAACAATGAGAAAAAAAGTGAAGATAGCATGTGTTAATTGAAATTCATCCTCCATAGTTCTCTCTCTGGATGCAAAGGGAGTCTTCCATTCACAGTTTATTGGGATTGCCTTGGATCACTGAACCATTTGAGAACAAGTTTTATCATAGTTGATCATTACACAGTCTTGCTGTTGCTGTGTACAATGTTTTCCTGGTTCTCCTTGTTTCACTCCAAGCCTTTCTAAAATCAGCCTGTTATTCATTTTTAGAACAATAATTTTCCATTATTTTTATCTATCAAAGTTTATCCATTCCCCAATGATGGACATATTCTCATTTTCCAATTCTTTGTCACCACAAAAAAAGCCTCTACAAACACTTTTTGTACATGTGGGTCCTCTTCCCTCCTTTATGATTTCCTTGAGATACAGACCCCGTAGTAGCACTGCTGGATCACAGGGTATGTAGCCCCTTTGGGAATAGTTCTAAATTTCTTTCCAGAATGACTGGATCATTTCACAAACCCAACAACAATGCATTAGTGTCCCAGTTTCCCCACAGCCTCTCCAATATTTATCATCTTTTCCTGTCATCTTAGCCAGTCTGAGAAGTGTGAGGTGATACCTCAGAGCTGTGTTACTTTGAATTTCTCTAATCAGTAGTGATTCACTCATATATGGCTATAGATGGCTTTAATTTCATCATCTTAAAATTGTCTCTTCATATTCTTTGATCATTTATCAATAGGGAAATTATTTGTTTTCTTATGAATTTGATTCAGTTATCTATATATTTTAGAAATGAGGCTTTTATCAGAAACACTGTTTATAAAAATGTTTTTCCAATCTTTGTGCTTCCCTTCTAATCCTGGTTGAATTGGTTTTCTTTGTGCAAAACCTATTTAATTTTATGTCATCAAAATTATCCATTTTGTGTTTGTGGCCATTCTTTTTGTAGTGGCAAGAAATTGGAAACTAAATGGACCAATTGGAGCATGGCTGAATAAATTATGATATATGAATATTATGGAACATTATTGTTCTGTAAGAAATGACCAGCAGGAGGATTTCAGAGAGGCCTGGGGACACTTACATTACTGATACGAAGTGAAATGAGCAGAATCGGGAGATCATTATACACAGCAACAACAAGATTATACAATGATCAATTCTAATGGATGTGGGGTCTCTTCAACAATGAGATGATTCAAACCAGTTCCAATTGCTCAGTGATGAAGATAGCCATCTATTCCCAGAGAGAGGATCATGGGAACTGATTGTAGACCACTATTTAGCATTTTCACTCTTTCTATTGTTGTTTGCTTGCATTTTATTTTGCTTCTCTCTCTTTTTTTTTTAAACTGGCTTGATTTGATTTTTCTTGTGCAGCACAATAAATAAATATTTATGCATATATTGAATTTAACATATATTTCTATCATGTTTAACATATACTGGATTACTTGCCAACTAATTAAGGGAAGTCTTGGGGAAAGAGGGGAATTGGAACACAAGGTTTTACAAAAATTAATGTTGAAGAATTGTCCATGCATATATTTTGAAAAATAAAAAGCTTTAATGAAAAATTATCCATTTTGCATTTCATAATATCCTGAAGTTCTTCTTTGGTTATATGTTACTCCCTTCTCCAATGACTTGATAGATAAATTATTACATGCTCTCCTAATTTGCTTATAATATCTTTGCTTATGCCTAAATCACGTACCCATTTTGACCTTATTTATATATGGGGTATTAGAGGTAGGTCTATGCCAAGTTTCTGACATATTATTTTACAATTTTCCCAACAATTTTTATCAAATGGTGAGTTCTTATTTCATAGGCTGGAGCCTTTAGGTTTATCAAACAGTAAATTACTATAGTCATTGAATATCACATCATATGTATCTAACTGATTCTACTGATCCACCACTCTATTTTTTACCTAATGATTACTGCTTTATAAAAGAGTTTTAGATCTAGGACTGTTAGGGCACTGTCCTTAGCATTTTATTCCATCTGCTCCCTTGATATTCTTAAACTTTTCTTTTTTTCCAGATGAATTTTATTATTTTTTCTAATTCTATAAAATCATTTTTGACAACTTTTTGGTATGACACTGAACTAGTGTTAGCTCAAGACACCCACGAGCAATTAATATTTTTCAACTGTTTAGATCTGACTTAGTTTGAAAATTGTTTTATTATTTTATTCATATAATCCCTGGCTTTGTTTTAGCAGGTAGGCACCCAAATTTATTTTGTCTACAGTTATTTCAAAAGCAATTTCTCATTTTAACTCTTATTGCTGGGCTTCGTTAGTAATATATAGAAATGCTGATGATTTGTGTGGTTTCATTATATAAACTGCAACTTAGCTGAAACTGATACTTGTTTCAAGTAGATTTTTGGTTGATTCTCCATGATTCTCTAAGTATACCATCATATCATCTGCAAAGAGTGATAATTTTATCTCCCAAATGCCAACTCTAATTCCTTTAATTTATTTTTTCTTTTCTCATTGCTAAAGCCAACATTTGTAGTACAATTTTGAGTAATATAGTAATAAAGGACATCCTTGTTTCACCCGTGATCTTACTGAGAATGTATCTAGCCTCTTTCCATTACAAATAATGCTTGCTGGTGGATTTAAATAGACACAACTTATCACTTTAGGGAAAACTCCCTTTATTTCTATGGTCTCCAGTGTTGTTAATAGGAATGCATGTAATATTTTGTCAAAGGGTCTTTCTGCATCTATTGATATTATCAGCTAGGTGGCGCAGTGGATAGAGCACCAGCCCTGAATTCAGGAGGACCCGAGTTCAAATCTGATCTCACACACTTAACACTTCCCAGCTGTGTGACCCTGGGCAAGTCACTTAACCCCAGCCTCCAAAAAAAAGAGAGAGAGAGAGAGAGAGAGAGAGAGAGAGAGAGAGAGAGAGAGAGAGAGAGAGAGAGAGAGAGAGAGAGAGAGATTATCATATGATTTGTTAGTTTTGTTAGTGATATGATCAATTAAGGCAATAATTTTCCTTGTATTGAATCAGCTGTGCATTCCTGTTATAAATCCCACTTGATCATGGTGTATTATCTTGTTAAGTTATTGTAATATCTTTTCTTATATTTTATTTAAAATTTTTGCATCAATAAGATTAGAAGGAAAGCAAAAAACTGGGAAAACATTTTTAAAGGTTCTGAGAAGGCCTCATTTCCAAAATATATAGAGAACTGATTCTAATTTATAAGAAATCAAGCCATTCTCCAATTGATAAATGGTCAAAGGATATGAACAGACAATTTTCAGATGATGAAATTAAAACTATTTCCACTCATATGAAAGAGTGGTCCAAATCACTATTGATCAGAGAAATGCAAATTAAGACAACTTTGAGATACCATTACACACCTGTCAGATTGCCTAAGATGACTGGGAAAAATAATGATGAATGTTGGAGCGGATGTGGGAAAACTGGTACACTGATGCATTGTTGGTGGAGTTGTGAATGAATCCAACCATTCTGGAGAGCCATCTGGAATTATGCCCAAAAAGTTATCAAACTGTGCATACCCTTTGATCCAGCAGTGCTACTACTGAGCTTATATCCCAAAGAAATATTAAAGAAGGGAAAGGGACTTGTATGTGCCAAAATGTTTGTGGCAGCCCTCTTTGTAGTGGCTAGAAACTGGAAAATGAATGGATGCCCATCCATTGGAGAATGGTTGGATAAATTGTGGTATATTAATGTAAAAAATGAACAGCAGGATGAATACAGAAAGGGCTGGAGACACTTACATGAACTGATAATGAGTGAAATGAGCAGAACTAGGAGATCACTATACACTTCAATAAAAATACTGTATGAGGATGTATTCTGATGGAAGTGGATATCTTCAACACAGAGAAAATCTAGTTCTGTTCCAATTGATCAATGATGGACAGAATCAGCTACACCCAGAGAAGAAACATTAAGAAATGAGTGTAAACTGTTTGCATTTTTGTTTTTCTTCCCAGGTTATTTTTACCTTCTGAATCCAATTCTTCCTGTGCAACAAGAAATTCAGTTCTGCACACATAGATTGTATCTAGGATATATTATATATTTAACATATTATTACATATTTAACATGTATGGGACTGCCTGCCATCTAGGGGAGGGAGTAGAGGGAAGGAAGGGAAAACTCAGAACAGAAATAAGTGCAAGGGATAATGTTGTAAAAAATTACCCATGCATATGTACTGTCAAAAAAGTTATTATTATAAAATTAATAAAAATATATCTTCAAAAACATAGGGATAAAATGTGAGCCAAGAAAGCATACAGTTGAGGGAAATAATATGGATGAAAAGCTAGCAAAAGAGATTGAAAATGGTCAGTCAAACAATTAGGATGAGAACCAATAGAACAGTAAATATCCACAGAGAGAAAAAAACAACTATCCAAATAAATAAAGTGATCAACAGTATTTTACTTTATAAAGAGGTCAAGAAGGATAAAGATTGAGGAAAAAGTCATCAGATTTGGTGTAAGTAATCACTTGTAACTATGAAGAAACCAGTATCTGTTGAATGGTGATGTCAGAAGCAGGATTACAATAGATTTAGAAAAGGGAGAAAGAGAAGTAGAAGTACTGAATCCATTCCACTTTTTTTTTCAAGGAAGACAAGAAATCAAAGAGAGATATTATGTAATATCTAATGAAACCTGTGCTTCATGAAAACAGTGAACACATGGACGTGTGAAAAGGCAGCAAAGAAGGACACGGCAGATTGAGGTTAAAAATTAGAGAGCAGGAATAATAATGGAGGGAATGAGATGGAAAGTACATAGAGAGGAGAAATTTATGGAAACCAAAGGAAATCCTATTCATCACAGATTTGATTTAGGGAGAATAAAGTGGAGTAAAATGACAAGAATTATGTGAGCAGAGAAGAGAGAGTTCTCTGGGAGTGGCTAAAATTTTGTGGTTTGATATGAGTCAAAGCAGCAGTGAAAAGAAAGAAGTGAGTCTGAATGGAAGGAGTATTTTAGAGGTAGATACAAAAGAACTTAGTCATTGATGATTTTTTTTTGCTTTACATTGACAGGGAGACAAGAGAACTATAGAACTTAAGTAGTTCAAACCTTTCATTTCCCAGATGAGTAAAAAGAGGACCAGATAGGAAAAGCAGAAGTGTCTAAGGTCACAAAGGTAGCTCAGTAGCAGAGCCAGTATTACCTACCCAGTGTTCCTAATTCACAGGTCAATATTTTTTTCTATTGCTAAATATTACTTCCACTGCTCAAAATCTACCCACAACTTAATTTTAATGTTACTTTCTGCTAATTCTAATTACATGCAATTTGAAGCTGGGAAAGAAAATAAAATTTTAATTTTAGAAAAAAATAAATAAAAATAAAATTTTTGCATCAATATTCATTAGGGAGATTTTTCTATAATTTCCTTTCTCTGATTTGGCTCTTCCTGGCTTAGTTATCACACCATATTTGTGTTATAGAGGGAATTTGGCAAGACTCATTCTTTGACTATTTTTCCAAACAGTTTACATAGTATTGGAATTGTTCTTTGAATGTTTGGAAGAATTCACTTATAAATCCACCTGACCCTGGAGATTTTTTCTTAGAGAGTTCACTGATGGCTTGCTCAATTTCTTTTTCTAAAACAGGATTAAATAATCTATTTCCTCTTCTATTTATGAGGGCAATTTATATTTTTATAGATATTCATCCATTTTGATTAGATTGCCGGATTTGTTAACATACAGTTGGGTAAAACAGCTCCTAATTATGACTTTAATTTCTTCTTCATTGGTGGTAAGTTCACCCAATAGTTGTGATACTGTTGATCATCCTATTTTCCTAAATACGCTCTCAGCTTTAGGTTTTTGAGGGCGGTCTCTCAATTGGTTCTTCTACAACTTGGCAAACGGATCACTGCTCCGCTGGATCTTCAATCTTCATGTTGGTCACATCCTTGTGTCCCACAGCTTTCTGTCTTGAGCTGTTTCTTTATCCCTCATTACTACCACCTCATTTGGATATGTCATCAGTTTATCTAGGTTCACTATCAACTCTATGGAGATGTATCCCAGATCTATCTATCTATCTATCTATATCTATATCTATATCTATCTATCTATCCATCTATATATATATATATATATATATATATATATATATATATATATATATATACTTATCCATTCATTCATTCTTTTTTTTTTTTTTTTTTTTTTTTTTTTTTTGAGGCTGGGGTTAAGTGACTTGCCCAGGGTCACACAGTTAGGAAGTGTTAAGCGTCTGAGACTAGATTTGAACTCGGGTCCTCCTGAATTCAAGGCTGGTGCTCTATCCACTGCACCACCTAGCTGCCCCCCAGATCAATATATTTAGACTGAGCCCTAGTTCCTGTTCTACCTCCTCTTCTCTAATCAGCTCAACTGCCTTCAGCTTAAAACTTCTTAGTCCTTATTTCTGCCTTTAAAGTATCTCAAACAGGATATCCAGTAGAAATTCAACACAGAAATCATTATCCTTTCCTCAAAAGTTCCCTCTCTACCATATTACTGTCAAAGGCACTATCAAGCTCCTAGTTACCCAGGATCACAATCTTGGTTTCATCCTTGAGTACTCAAACTTATCTCACATACTTAATCTAAACCTTATATTCCCAACTTCACAACATCTTTCATTTATATTTCCTTCTCTCTTACTCACAAAACCATCTTTCTAGTACGGGCCTAGTTTCTTGCCTGGACTAAAGACTGTCTTCTCTTTGAGAGAGGACAGTGGGAACTGAGTGTGGATCACAACCTAGAATTCTCACTCTCTCTGTTGTGGTTTGCTTGCACTTTGTTTTCTTTCTCAGGTTTTTTCTTCCTTCTTGATCTGATTTTTCTTGTGCAGCAAGATAACTGTATAACTATGTATACATATATTGAATTTAACATATATTTTAATATATTGAACATGTATGGCACTACCTGCTATCTAGGGGAGAGGGTGGAGGGAAGAAAGGAAAAATTTGGAACAGAAAGTTTTGCAAGGGTCAATGATGAAAAATTTCCTATGCATATGTTTTGTAAATTAAAAGCTATAATAAAATTTAAGAAAAAAAAGAGAGAACCTTCTCTTTATCTCCTTTTCTCAAGCCTCTTCTCATTCCAATTCACTTTTGTCTTAGATGGTACAGTGAATTCAGGGAAATACAGGCCAAACGACATGATTCCCCTTCCTAATAATCTCCTGTAGTTCCCAATAATCTACTGATTTTTTAAAAAAAATCCTACATTTAGCATTTGTGCTTCTTCAGTATCTGATTGTTTTTTTCTAGTATTCTTAAACTTTAATGTCATCCATAGACTATAAAAGGGATTAACTGCTCTATTTGGGGTATTACATAAAGCATACTCCATTTCCTGCCTCTGTGTTCTCTGTACTATCATCCATGACTTCCATGTTCTCCATCCTCTCTGATGCTGTGAGCTTTCCTTCTCCATGAGGACTCAGTTCAACATCAACCTTTTTTCTAAGGCTGTTCTAAATGATTTCCCTGCTCAGATTATCTGCCATCTATACACAAGGTTTTGCAAAGGCCAACATTGAAAACTACCATTATGTGCATTTGTAAAAATAAAATACTATATTAAAAAAGGAAATACTTTGTGACTTAAAATCTACTTACATTTGAGAAGTACAATAATTGAATGAGGGAGGGAGATATGTGCACGTATGATGTCTGTATGTGTACACGTGTGTATACAAGTGACATATCATTAACCCAATTTCATAGACATGAAAACTGAAGTTGAGAGATTTTAAATGACTTAAATCAGGTATATGTCATTACAGTACTCCATTTCACCAGTTGTTCCCTTACCTCTGCCTCCTGTCTTCCTTCAAGTCTCAGCTAAAAATCCCAATTACTAGAGGAAGCCTTCCAATCCCTCTTAATCCCAGTATTCTCTGATAATAACTTCCCTACTTCAAATTTAACTTGTTTTACATAGTTGTTTTGCATGTTTTCTCTTGGATTCCACTATGGATTCTTTGATGACAAAAATGGGTTTTTCCCTTTACTTTCTTTGAATCTCCAGTCCTTACCCAGTGCCAGTTTTTTAGTAAGTGCTTAAGAAATCTTTTGATTAATCCATACTTGAACAAGAACTTTCCATATGACATAATGGCCTCCAACTGAAGACTTCCACCTAGGAAAAAGCCTCCTACCACTTAAAATAATCCTTTAGATTTCTAAACTGCTCTCATTGTTTGGAATTTTTTTTTGTTTCTTTTGGTTTTCTTTTAACCTTGGAATTTTTTTTTTTGTTTCTTTTGGTTTTCTTTTAACCTTATTGACTTGTAATCTGAATTTCTGTCTATTTCCTAGCCTCCAGACTAAACAGGATAAATCTGTTCCAATTCTACAAAGGATATAACTGGATAGTGATTGTAGAATAGAATATAAGGAGTGTCTAGTGAAGGTAGGGAAGAGGGTAAGTTGCTGAGTTGATAAATCAAGGAGGCAGATCTGTTTCAGTACCAAGCAGATAGATGGGATAGGCTTTAGGTACAGCATAATTATAAGTAATTAAAAGGAACAAAGTTTTTACACCCTCAGAAACCTTTTGAGAGCCACAGAGGCTCCACCACTCTGTTCATTAAATGGGGCATCTTACAGCCAGTCTTGGCCCTCAGCAGCATTCTACTTTGGGCCATAGCAGAGAAAATGTCTGGATTGAGTAATCAGAGTGAAAATCGATATGAAATATCGAAGAAAAAATAAAATAAGAAACAAAACAGAGGCATCCAATTATACAGTCAGTATTCCTGGTCAGGACTAGGCCCTACCTCATAAGCAAAGCCAGCATTTATAGTAGAGAGCTTAGTGTCAGGAAATGTTACTGGAGTTTCTGTGTAATGACAAGCTGACTTGTGATAGGGTTCTGTGCAATAGAGTACAGAATGCAGGAAAGAAGTTATATTATAACTTCCATTGCTGGACAGAAGTTGGAGCTGAATTAATTTGTTTCTTGAAAAACCAAACCGCCAACAAAAACAACAACAAAAGCATGCTCGACTAAATAGAAAAATCAATATCCCAACCTTGTAATCACCATCCCACATTCTGCTTATCAGTTCTGAATTTTCTGTTGCTCTGCAAGACCATTTACAAGGTGTTATATTGTTTTCAGAAGAGACATGTTGCAGTTGGTGGTCAGGAGACATGAAGACAGAAAACCTGATATAATTGGGAAGCTCGGGACCTTGTTAAAACGGCACGGTACTGATTTTTTTTTACGTTCGAGTATGAAATTTCTGTCACTTCTATGCTAATGTTGACAGAGAAAATTTGGAGGAATTTAAATAATTGTCTGTTCAAAGATGTAAGACAATTAATGAAATAGAAATTTCCCCTGAGCAATAAGAAACGTTGAAAACATGAGAGCATGAGAA
>NC_133623.1:61830503-61910503 GCF_048593235.1 Sminthopsis crassicaudata | reverse complement strand
GACCGAACTGCTAGGCCATATCAGCCATTTTTGAAAGAACACAGAGGATGAAAGAGGTTTGTTGAGCAGCAATTGTTGCCCAAATTTCAGAATGGGCAAGAGAGTGGAGTCAGCAAAATAGAAACTAGTGAGACCGACTTTCAATTCCTGATAAAACGGCATTACTAAAGGGATGAATGCTGGATAAATTATTATCTAGTAATATAAATTATTTGTTAGCGGACATTTAGAAAGGGGAACATTGATCACAGTCAGCGAAGCTTCAGGTTAATGTCAGTCTAATGACTAATACATCAAGGATTATGGGATCCTGCATCTAGAGAATGAGGGGACCTCGCAGGCCATCACGTAAAATCTCATTTACAGAGGAGGGAATGGAGAATCAAGGAAAGTTCAGTGACTTGCCCAAGACCACATATAGTAAGATCATTGTATCCTAGATTTAGAGCTCATTTATAATGGAAATAACTAAGATCTAAAAAAGGCTTGCCGTTCAAGATCAAAGTTTTGGGGACAAGATCATAGATTCAGAAATCTTCTGTTCCAATCCTCCCATTTTCACATGAAGAACATAAGTGACTTGCTCAAGATGATACAAGCAGGGATTTTTTTTTTCTTTCTCATTTTTTTTTCCTTTTTTGATCTGATTTTTCTTGTACAGCAAGATGAATATGGAAGTATATTCAGAAGAATTGCACATGTTTAACCTATATTGGATTATTTGCTGTCTAGGGGAGGTGGGAGGTGGAGAGAGAGAGAAAAATATGGAACATGAGGTTTTGCAAGAGTGAAGGTTGAAAACTATCTTTGCATGGATTTGGAAAAAATACTTTTTAAAAAACAAAGAATGAAGATGATACAAGTAACAAGTAACCCTAGGTCTCTCCAAATCTGATGGTCTTTTCTCGGTCTTCCTCCTTTTTGTTCTCTTTATAGCCTTGGATACTCTTTTTCACTTCTCCTAGATACTCCATGCCCTTTAGGTTTTCATGATACTTACTACTCTTTCCTGGTTCTTCGACTCCTCTGACTCCTCTTTCTCAGTCTGCTTTTGTTGGATCTTCATCCAATTTGTTCCCACTAGTTATGGCTGTTCCCAGGGTTCTGTCCTGAACTCCCTTCTCTTTGTATTTCATATTCTCTCCCTTGGTGATCATATTAGTTCCCGTGGAGTCAAGGAACATCTTTATGGAGATAATTCCTAGATCTGTATATCAAGTCCTAATCTCTCTCTTGATCCCTAGTACGCCATCATCAACTGCCTCTGAAGATTTCAAACTGGAGATGCCGTATCATCTCAAACTCAAAACAGAACTTGTTATACCCAAACTATCTAAAACATGGCTCATTGTCTTACCCCCAAACTCTGGTGGAAAAATTGTAACGGACTTTCATAATTATCAAGATATGGATAATGAATATACTAACAATTTTGATTTCTCAAAGCTGCCTTTTTTGGCTCAAGAGGCAAAATATGGAACAATCAATTCTTGACAACACTCTCCTGTGTCTGTTGTGAACAAATCAGAGATTGCAGAATATGTTCCCGTCACCCAACTCCGCTCCTGTCCCCCACCAAGTAATGACTCCTGTGACTTGAAACAATCACTTAAGCATGATGTTCCCACAGGACTGGAGAACACCCAAATTTGTCCTGTACTCGTAGGCTTGGTCATAGGAAACCACTCAGGCCCTGAAAATGATTGGACTATGTAATCCATTTTTCCTCACCCTTCCCATTTAAAATTTGTGTCTAGAATCCCTTTCCTGCAACAGGCAGAGGTCCCCTGCCCAGAAGGCCTTCCAATTTGCAAACTATCCCTCGCTGGGAAAGTGATTAATTAAAGCACTACTTGATTTCTAAAACCTGCCTCTAGGCCTGCTTTATGGGCTCTAGCTATTCACAGTTTAGAGAGCCAGATAAAAATTCTGTCAATGCTCTGTACCCTTCCAAACTCCCTCATGGGGGCAAAGGCTCTACCATCCTATCGGTCACCCAGCTTCACCACCTCAGTTTCTTCCTTCATGCTTACTACCCATATCAAGTCTTTTGCCAAATCTTGTATTTTTCTCTTCATATACTTGCTGATGTACCCTTCTTTCCTATGATACTGCCACCACAGTGGTACAGAACTACCTCATCTCCACTCACAATGGCCATCCGGTTGGTCTTCCTGCCTTAAAATGTCCCCCCTTTCTAATTCCACTCAGCTAAGTGGCACAGTAGATACAGCTGGGAATCCAAACAACTCCTCTTCCTGAGTTTAAATCTGGCTGCACACACGTGTGACCCTGACCCAGTCACTTCACCCCGTTTACCTCAGTTTCCTCATCCGTAAAATGAACTGGAGAAGGGAATGGCAAACCAGTCTAGTATCTTTGCTAAAGAAAACCTCAAATGGGATTACGAATTGTCAGACATGACTCAATAGCAATCATAGTGATTTTTATGGAATTGATTTTGTGGTCTGATCCTGAAACACTCCCAGACAATGACCTTTAAGATCAAATATAAAGTACTCTATTTGGCATTTAAAGTGCTTTGTAACCTGATCCCTTCCTACTTTTCTTATTTATAAGCCTCCCTATATATTCTATGATAACAATTAACAATAAATGATAGCTAGCTTTTATATAGATTTATAAAAATACTTTATTAACAAAGTCTCATTTATTAATAAAATCTTATTCAGTCCTCACATCAACCTTGGGAGGTAGGCTCTATTATTATCCTCATTGTACAGATGAGGAAACTGAGGCAGACAGGTTACATGACTTGCCTAGAGTCATATAAACCAAAAAATATCTAAGGCTGAATTTGAACTTAAGTCATTGCAGCCTTGGGGCCTAGCCACTACAGCACCTAATTCTGATGCAGGACTGATAGTTCCTTGAACATCTCCCATCTTTGAGCTTCCTCACTGGCTGAATTTGATGCTTAAAATTCTCTCTTCTCTTTTCTGTGCCCCTTAGTTTCCTGATTTGATTTGAGACTCGCCTCAAATCTTCCCTTCTTCCAGAAGCCTTTCCCTTCCTCAGCCTCCCCCTCCATTTACTCAATTACTAAGTCCTCAGTTATTCTTATCTTGTCATTAGAACATATACTGCTTATGATCAGAGACTGGTTTTTTGTCTTTCTCTGTAACCTTGGAACTTAGCATGCTGTCTGGCATACAGTTGGCACTTAATAAATGCTCTTCGATTTCACTGATAGACTAAATTCTGAATCCACATCCAACAGTCTTTCCATCATAATTCCGGATGGATATAAGCAAAGCATTTGGGATTGTATGAGATTCTTTGACTAGAGGGATTGATTGGAGCCCAGCACCACTCCAGTTAGGTGGCTGCAGACCTACCTCATTGGCCAGGCTCAAAGTCTTCAGTCATGCTTGACATAAGCTTAGAAGGGAGTCTCCCTAAATACTATGAAAACATTAAAAAAATGAACAACTTGGAAAGATTAAGAACTGAGTTTGATAGATTGAGTAACCTTGATTCCAGAGGAACGGTGACAAAAATGCACTCCCACTTCCTGCCAGAGAGGGGATGGACTACAGATGAAGACTGAGACACATTTTTAAATATAACCAATACAGAAATTTGTTTTGCTTGACTAAATATATATTTGTTTTAAGGATTTTTTTGTTCTTTAAATTTAGTTCAGGGCAGGAATGAGAGTAATAAATGCTTATTGATTGAAGCAATGTTATCTAACTTATTAAAAGAAAAAATGCTGAACTTGTCCTCAGAGGACCTGAGTTCAAATGCTGACTTTGCAATCAGAGGATTTGAGTTCAAATGCTGACTTTGCAATCAAAGGACCTGAGTTCAAGTGTTGACTTTGCCATCAGAGGACCTGAGTTCAAGTGCTGACTTTGCAATCAAAGGACCTGAGTTCAAGTGTTGACTTTGCCATCAGAGGACCTGAGTTCAAGTGCTGACTTTGCAATTAAAAGACCTGAGTTCAAATGCTGACTTTGCAATCAAAGGACCTGAGTTCATGTGTTGACTTTGCCATCAGAGGATCTGAGTTCAAGTGCTGACTTTGCAATCAAAGGACCTGAGTTCAAGTGCTGACTTTACCATCAGAGGACCTGGGTTCAAATGCTTGCTTTGCAATTAGATGACCTGGGTTAAAATGGTGAATTTGGAATAAGAGGGCTTGGGCTCAAATGCTGATTTATGATCAGAGGACAGGATTCAAATGGTAAATTTGTCATCAGAGGACCTGGATTCAAATACTGACTTTGCAATTAGATGACCTGGATTCAAATAGTAAATTTGCAGTAAGGGGGCTTGGACTCACATGATAAATTTAAAATCAGAGGCCCTGGGTTCAAAGGCTGGCTTTGCAATTAGATGACCTGAGGTTCAAATGCTGAATTTGGAATCAGAAGATGTAAGTTTAAATCTTACCTCTGCTAGTTACTACTTTTGTGATTGTAGACGAATGATTTTATCCCTTTAAGTCTCAGTTTCTCCACCTGTAAATTGAAAAAATTCAACGAGATTATCTCTAACATCTCCTCCAGCTTCAAATCTAGGAGCCTATGTAGCCTAGAGATCAGAACTAGAATCTCAATGGATGAACATTGAAAAGAAAAAGACTTGGGTTCAATGTAAGGAAAAATGATATAACAACTGAAACTAAGACACTACACACTTGTAACGACTTACTTGGGCATTCAGAAAAGAGGTGAGGAAATATATCTCCTCTCCTTGAAAAGTAGGAGGACTGTGGGTTATGGAAGGCTACATTGTCGTTAAGTAGCATTGTCTTGCTGGTTTTACATAACGATTTTTCTGTCTTATAAGGGGAGCTGATTGAATGATGGTTGGGAGGAGCATATCCCCCAAATGATCAAAATTATCCCCAATTATTTCCAAGATCGAAAACCAAAATGAATTTGTAGGACAGATAACACAACTAATCCCAAAGAGAAATGGATGCCCTCCTGAGGAAGGTAATGAGTTTCCCATCACATGAAGTCTTCAAGCAAAAGCTGAATGAGCGTGCCTTGATGGCATATGTTGTTGGAGGGTCAAGGCGACTTACATGACCTCTGATGTTCCTTTCCCCCTCAGAGACACTGCAATTCAGAACTGCGTTTGTGAGATAGAGCAGTGCGGGAGGATGGGATTTCTGGCCTTGGAGAGCCTCAAAAGAAGTGGGGAAGTAAGAAAAACAATTGGCACTTAGAAACAGGTTAAAAAATAGCAGAGATGTAGAGATGCTACTTAAATACCACATGGCATGGAAAAACGAAGCAGATTTAATGGCTGCCATTTCTCCAGCCCTCACTCTATAGTTAGCAAGCTCCTTGACAATCATTATTGTCTGCCACTTCTCACTCTGAGGCTGCCTGACATTCATTTGGCACAGTGGGGAAGTCTAGGGAACTGGGGGCTGCTGGGCTCCCAGGTCGTACTGAGATTCAGCTCTAATGCGAAGCTAATGGCTCCCTTTCCTATTTGTGTTCCTTTTAACCTGACCTTGGCCTGTTCCTTCTGGCTGCTTTAACTTTGGACATCTTTTATTTGCTTGTTTTCCTGACCTTTCCTATGCATTACCGACCAAGCCACTGGCCACCCACTGGTGACCCACTGGTCACTGTTACTCCTGATTCCTCACCTGCGGCTGGGCCAGCAGACTCACTCTTTGATCATCTTTTGTCTAAATGGCTTATGGCCCATGACTTTCCTGTGCCGGTCCTTCCTTTTTCTTGTTTATCCTGATCAGAATCCCCCTAATGCCCCGAGGCTGGTCATCATTCCAGAGAACAGTCATGGGGTCCATGAGCCTCATGGGCTCATCTCCTTGTTGCAGCCCATGATATAGGCTAGTTGATAATAGGGATGACAGAAAAGAAGCTAAAAGCCCCAGGGGGACAGATAAAGCCCCTCTATGCTTAAATTTGTCTCTATGCCTTCCCAGGGGCAGCTGTGTGGTGCAGTGTGCCTGGAGGTAGAAGACCTGATTGCAAAAATGGCCTTAGACTCCTACTATCTGTGTGACCCTGGGCCTCAGTTTTTCAATCATAAAATGGAGATAATAGTACCTACCACCCAAAGTTGTTGTGAGGATCAAATAAAATCATATTTGTAAGCATAGTATTTTCACATTTGTTGTTTGTTGGCTTGTTTTTGTTTTTGTTTTTCTTTCTCGTGCTTTTTTCTCTTTTGATCTGATTTTTCTTTTCTTTTTTTTTTTTGACAGTACATATGCATGAGTAATTTTAATTTTCTTTTACAACATTATCCCTTGTATTCATTTTCCAAATTTTCCCCTCCCTCCCTCTATGATGGGATTTTTCTTGTGCAACATGACAAATATGGAAATATGTTTAGAAGGATTGCCCATGTTTAACCTATATTGGATTGTTTGCTGTCTTGAGCAGGGAAAAGAGGGAGAAAAATTTGGAGCCCAAGGGTAAATGTTAAAAACTATCTTTGCATGGATTTGGAAAAATAAATACTATTAAAAAAAAGAAATTATATTAAAGTGCTTTGTACACAGCAGGCACCTAACAAATGCTTATTGCCTTCTTTCCCTTCCCCCTCACTAATATTCATAAGAGAACAGAAGGGGTTTTAGAACCAAGAATATGAGGGGACCCTAAACCCCAGAAGCTTTGGTAACTGTTGCTAACGTGTTTCTATATGGATACTGATTACGTGAAGTCTAGGCAACAGGAGTTAAAACTGGGAAGCCCTTGAAGTTCCCAACTCAAGTCAGGAAGTTCTCTCTAAAAGAGAGTCTCGAGCACTGGGCCAGGAGCTTTAGTTCAAAGAAAAGCCTGATGATAGCAGCTTGTTAGGAGGACCTGCTCTGTATCATAACAATACTGGGGTCTAGACTCTTCTGCTGAAGATGGGAAGGCCTATATTAGGATAGCTGGGTGATGCTCTGCCCGCTATTAGATCTGAAGTTTAAATTCAGCTTAGATCCTTCCTAGCTGTGTGACCTCGAACAAATCACAACTTCTGTCTGCCTCAGTTTCTCAGACTATAAAATGGGGATAATAATAATATCTATCTCCCAGGGTTGTTGTAAGGATCAAAGAAGATAATATTTTAATCACCTTACTATGCTATATAAATACCAGTTATGATAGACCAAGGCTCTGGAAAGGCTCTTAAAGGAACAGAAATATGGAAACTTTTTTCAGGAGGACTCTCGATGACGGCTGAGAATTGTTGCTTTTCTAAAAAAGCTATAAAAAGCCTAGGTATTTTCAACTGAGAGAACATGGCAGAGTCCACTCTTTTCATGACGAAGAAATCGTACGACAGCCAAGAATTTCAGATGAAACCAGAAATGGGGAACGGAGATAAGCTCTATAACCATGTGCCCGATGGGACTATACTTGGCAGTGACCCAACAGAGAAGTATCCAGTACAGAGAGTAATTCAGGCAGACACTATGTGCCTAGTAGAGACTTAGGGCAGGATTAGAAGGAGTAGAACAATGATATCAGCAGAATATATCAGCAACTCCATATTGTTAGAAGCCTTTCCCACAATATGCTCTGGGTAAATCCTACATGTATTTCCACCTGGCCACATGTGGTCTCTATATAATGTGCTTTTCCCTTCAGGTGTTCATTCTTCCCACTATGTATGGGAAAGAGTATCCCCAGATTTATGTTTACTACTTATTATCTTGCTGCCTTAGTTCAAAACAAAGATATTTTATAACATATGTCTTCTGTCTGACTAATAAAAATAAGCCCATTGGTGGAGGCTCATGAAATAAAGTTTTCAGTGAATGGAAATCCACAAAGTAACTTGAACCTGAGGAACTGTGAGGAAAGGTAACCCCAAGTGCCACAGTCTCCCCATTTTACAGATGAGAAAATTGAGGCTTACATTAAATGAGTTGAAAAGTAAAGAACCAGGATTTAAACCTAGATCTTTTGATATCATTTCTATTACCTCATGAAAAAATGAAGTCAGTCAGGGAAGTTTCTTTTTTTTTTTTTTTTTATTATATATATATATATATATATATATATATATTATAATATTATCCCTTGTATTCATTTTTCCAAATTACCCCCCCTCCCTCTATTCCCTCCCCCCGACGACAGGCAATACCATACATTTTACATGTGTTACAATATAGTCTAAGTACAATACATGCAGGGAAGTTTCTTAACAGGTGAATCTAGGCAAATCTTGAATAAAATGGAACCCAATGGACTACCAGATTTGCCGTCCTTTACCTCAATGATGTTTAATAGAAAAACATCTTTGATGGTCTTCAAAACAATCGTTCTATAAGCTCATGTCCATTTCATGGCCTTAAACAGAAATTTAAAGATGTTCCATGCATTCTATAAAATTAAAAGGAAACCACGTTGATTTAGAAGACTTTTGAAATACCATAAACTCAAGTATGGCCATGGCATTGGATAATATAAAAATACTGTAATATAACTTTGTAGGACTGCGTTTTAGAAAGGGTGGCTGCAAAATAACTGTTTGGACATGTAGACATATATTGTATTTAATTTATACTTTAACATATTTAACATGTATTAGTCAACCTGCCATCTGGGGGGGGGGGAAGGAGGGGAAAAATTAGAACAAAAGGTTTGGCAATTGTCAATGTTGTAAAATTACCCATGCGTATATCTGGTAAATAAAAACTATTAAATTAAAAAAAAAGAAAAGAAAAGAAAGGGTGGCTGATGGAGAAATTAGGGCATCATATTTAAAAGTCTGAAGGGGACAGGAGGGAAGGGGAACTCAGTAAAGTTCATATTATAGCAAAAGCAGGAGACACCCCAAAATGTTATGTTAAAACCATAAAGATAGCTCTTATCCTTTTAGTCTTCCTAAAGAGATCACTGAAAGATGATGATGTTTTCCTCGTTTTAAGAAAGTTTTATGCTGCTTCGAAATCACCCTCTTTTGGAAAGCTTAAATTTCACTATCTTTGATTTTCTAGTTGTAAAACTTTACACCAAACAAAAGCATCTGGCATATTTAAAAAATCATTACTATTACCTTGAAAAGACAAGTTTTCTCTAGGACCATTATTTTTCACTAGAAAGTGTGCGCTAATAATCAAGCAAGTGTTTTTCAATTAGTTATTTGCCAGAGTTTTTTTGTTCTTCATAGCCAACCAAAGCTACAATTAAAGATGAAAACCAAAGCATAATATTTTATACAACTACTTATGAAACAACTACTTATGAAATGTTCTTTCACTGTCTTTTAGTATGTTGCAAAGGGGGAATTTATTTTTATTTTTGTTTTTTATTATTATAGCTTTTTAGATACAGAACATATGCATGGGTAACTTTTTTTTTAGAATTCTTTTTTTTTTATTTAGAATTTTCCCACAGTATATATGCATGAGTAATTTTTTATAACATTATCCCTTGTATTCATTTTTCCAAATTATCCCCCCCTCCCTCCACTCCCTCCCCTTGATGACAGGTAATCCCATACATTTTACATGTGTTACAGTATAACCTAGATACAATATATGTGTGTAAATACCATTTTCTTGTTGCACATTAAGTATTAGATTCCGAAGAAAGACAGTAGTGCTAACAGTTTACATTCACTTCCCAGTGTTCCTTCTCTGGGTATAGTTATTTCTGTCCATCATTGATCAACTGGAAGTGAGTTGGATCTTCTTTATGTTGAAGATTTCCACTTCCATCAGAATACAACCTCATACAGTATTGTTGTTGAAGTGTACAGTGATCTTCTGGTTCTGCTCATTTCACTCAGCAACAATTGATTTAAGTCTCTCCAGGCCTCTCTGTATTCCTCCTGCTGGTCATTTCTTACAGAGCAATAATATTCCATAATCTTCATATACCATAATTTACCCAACCATTCTCAATTGATGGACATCCATTTATCTTCAAGTTTCTAGCTACAATAAAAAGGGCTGCCACAAACATTTTGGCACATACAGGTCCCTTTCCCTTCTTTAGTATTTCTTTGGGATATAAGCCCAATAGCAGCAATGCTGGATCAAAGGGTATGCACAGTTTGATAACTTTTTGGGCATAGTTCCAAATTGCTCTCCAGAATGGCTGGATTCTTTCACAACTCCACCAACAATGTATCAGTGTCCCAGTTTTCCCACATCCCCTCCAAATGGGTAACTTTTCAACATTGACCCTTGCAAAAACTTCCGTTTCAACTTTTCTCCTCCTTCCCTCCACCCGCTCCCCTAGATGTCAGATAGTCCAAAGGGGGAATTTTTTTAAAAATCAATTTACTAGAGATTTGTGATTTCTTCACATACCTAAAGCAGATGAGAATTTATCCTTAGACTTTCCTAGGTCTCAGAGAGGTTAAGTAACTTGCCTGTGGTGATGAATCAAGTGTCAGAAGTAGGATTTCAACCTGGGTCTTTCTTGGCTCCAAGTCTACACAGTACCACACTGTACCTTTAAAAATAACAACAAACACAAAACAATTAGCCACATGAATTTTGGACTCTGGATCACAGGTAAAAGTGGCAACCATTCTCCACTCAGCACACAGTAATTATGTTTTTCTAATACCCAAACATCTAGATGTTGAGAGAAATATTCACTCATATCATCCAGATGTTTCCAAATGGGCAGATGTTCAGCATCATTTAACAAAGAATTCTGATGATTTACTAAATATTTTACTTGACTCCATTCATGTGGCATTCGGCATATGTTATCTTGAATTATTATTTATCCTTTCTGTGTCTATCGTCTTGTCCCAACTATATTCTAATTCCTTCAAGAGTCCCTGAAAACATATGTCCTATTTTATCTTGAAGGTTCTGAACTGAATTTTTAAAGATAACGATCTTTGATATTTTACATATAGATATTAAAACCAGAAATAACTGCTTATATTAATCTTAAGAATACATAAAAACTACCTAATTGTGTAACTTGGAGTTCTTAGAAACATAGCCATACTACATTGTTCTGAGAAGCTCTCCTTGCTGCTGTATAAAAGAAACAAATAAAAATATGATGCTAATAAATCTGCTTTGAAAAATAGTTTAAAACTCCCCACCTATGAAAGGAAGAAAAAGCTAGAACACAACAGAAAGTAAAGAAGATCAGCATCCACCTTCAAAATAATACAATTTATGAAGCTGAAAATAATCTTCCATGAATGAAAAGATGGATCTTAATGTTTAGTGATTCCCAAGCAATTTTTTAGGGAAAACAAAGTATTTGACAGGTAAATTTAGCAAACAAGAAATTTAACAAAGGCAACAAAGCCCACAGAGCAGGAAAGATCTAATTAATAAATCAATTTTTACTTGAGGCAAGGAGGGAACAAGACCCCACTTTGTCTGAAGGACAAAGAGAAAAGTATAAATCCTATTTGGTGGTGATGCATTATCCTGAGGATGAATTTCTGTAATCTCTTTGCTGATATATTATTTAAGATTTTTGCATCAATATTCATTATGAAATTGGTCTATAATTTTCTTTCTCTGTTTTGACTCTACCTGGTTTAGGTATCAGCACCATATATCTGAGTCATAAAAGGAATTTGGTAGGACTCCTTCTTTCCCTATTTTTTCAAATAGTTTGCATATTATTGGAATTAATTGTTATTTAAATGTTTGGTAGAATTCATATGTAAATCGATCTGGCCCTAGAGATTTTATCTTAGGCAGTTGATTAACTTGTTCTATTTTTTTTTCCTAAAATGGGACTATTTACTTTCTATTAATCTGGGCAATCTGTATTTTATAGGTATTCCTCCATTTCACTTAGATTATCAAATTTATTGACATATAGTTGGGGAAAATAACTCCTAAGTATTGCTCCAATTTCCTCTGGCAAATTCTCCCTTTTCATTTTTAAGACTAACAATTTGATTTTCTTCTTTCCTTTTTCTAATCAAATTAGCTACAGATTTATCTATTTTGTTGATTTTTTCATAGAACCAACTCTTAGTTTTATTTATTAATTCAATAGTTTTCTTACTTTCAATTTTATTAATCTTGCCTTTTGTTTTCAGAATTTCAAATTTGGTATTTAATTGGGGGTTTCAATTTTTCTTTTTTCAGCTTTTTTAGTTGTAAGCCCAATTCATTGGTCTTTCTTTCTCTATTTAATGCAAGTAAGCATCTAGAGATATAAAATTTCCCCTAAGAACCGCTTCGGCTGCATCCCACAAATTTTGTCATTCTCTTGGATGAAATTATTGATTGTATCTATGATTTGTTGTTTTACCCATTCATTCTTTAGGATTCGATTATTTAGTTTCCAATTAATTTTTGGTCTATTTTCTCCTGGTCTTTTTTTGCATGTAATTTTTATTGCATCATTATTTGAAAAAATGCATTAACTATTTCTGCCTTTCTGCATTTGATTTTGAGCTCTTTATGCCCTGATATAGGGTCAATTTTTACAGGTTCCATGAACCACCGAGAAAAAAGTGTACTCCTTTCTGTCTCTATTCAATTTTCTCCAAAGATCTGTCATACCTAACTTTTCTAAAATTCTATTTATTTATTTCTATTTATCTAGTTCTAAGAGAACAAGGATGGGATTCCCCCACTAGTATAGTTTTACGGTCTATTTCTTCTTGCTGCTCTCTTAACTTCTCCTCTAGGAATTTCCATGCTGTACCATTCAGTGTACATAGGTTTAGTATTGATCTTGCTTCATTATTTATGCTTCCCTTTAGCAGGATATAGTTTCCTTCCTTATCTCTTTTAATTAGATCTATCTTTGCTTTTGCTTAATCTGAAATCAGAATAGCTACCCCTGCTTTTTTTTTTTTAACTTCACCTAAAGCATAGTAGATTCTGCTCCAGCCTTTTATCTTTACTCTAAATGTATAGAGTGATCATTTTGAATGAGAATTTTTTTAAAGTGTGAAATCTTGAGAAGATGGCAGAATCAAAGGTAGCCTAAGATCAGCTTTTCCCTCATCACACCAAATAATACAAATTTAAAATTCCCATATATAGTCAATAAAAGAGGTGTAAATGAGCTTTTGCAGTAGAGCAAAAGATAGGGGAGATGGGGGCATTTGAACCGTACTATTCTCAGAATTAGATTAAAGAGACAATAACATACACATTCAATTTGGTATAAAAAATTATCTTACTCTGTAGGAGTGTAAGAAAAAAGGGGAATAAGAGAAGGTGGAGGGCTGATAGAAGGGAACACGTATTGAAGGAGGTGGAAGTCAGAAAATAAACTTTTGAGAACAGGGTGAAAGGACAGGATGAAAGGAGATACAGTAGGACAAACGGGGAAACAAGCAGGATGAAAAGAAATACACAGTTAACAATTTTAACTATGAAAAAAATGTTTGCAGCAAGTTTCTCTGCTAAAGGTTTCATTTTTCAAATATCTAGAGAACTGAGTCAAATTTATAAGAATACAAATTATTCTTCAATTGATAAATGGTAAAAGGATATGAACAAGAAATTTTCAGATGAAGTAATCAAAGCGATCTATAATTATGCGAAAAATGCTCTAAATCACTATTGATTAGAGAAATTAAAACAACTTTGAGATATCACCCCATACTTATCAGATTGGCGAATATGACAGAAAAAAATGACAAATGTTGGAGGGGAGTTGGAAAAATTGAGATTTCAATGCACTGTTGGTAGAATTCTGAACTGATTCTGAAGAGTAATTTGAACTTTTGCCCAAAGGGTTCTAAAACCATGTGTATCCTTTGATGCAACAATACCACTATTGGTATCCCAGAGATTTAAAAAAAAAAACAAAAAGGAAAAGGACCTATGTGTACACAAATATTTGCATCAGCTCTTTTTGTGGTGTCAAAGAATAGGAAATTGAGCTGAAGCCCATAAATTGGGGAATGGCTAAATAAATTGTGTCATATGATTGTGATGAAATAAGAAATGATGAGCCCTATGAAAGTCTGGAAAAAACTTATATGAACTGATACTGAATGACGTGAGCAGAACCAGGAAAACCCTGTACACAGTAACAGCAATATGGTATAGCGATCAACTGTGAATGACTTAGCAATACTATGATCCAAGACAATTTTGAAGGACTTCTGATGAAAATGCTATTCACCTCCCAAAGAAAGAATTGATGGAATCTGAATACAGATCAAAAAATACTTTTTAAAACTTTTGTTGTTTTTCTTGGTTTATTTTTTTGTGTTTGTGGTTTCTTTCACAACAGAACTAATATAGAAATGTTTTACATGATGGAACATGAATAACCTATATCAAAATCCTTGCCTTTTTAATGAGTAGGGAGGAAAGAAAGGGAGAGAATTGAGGACTCAAAATTTTAAAAAATGTTAACAATTATTTTATGTGTAATTGGAGGAAAATAAAACAAAATAGAATTTTTAAAAACTAACCAAGATATCAAAAAGGATGGTGTGTGTTGTATCCCATATCTATCATCTCCAACCTCTTTGAAAGAAATCTAGGGAAGTAGCTTTCCATATTTCTTCTTTTTCATATATCATAATTTCATAAGATTTAGTTTTAATTGCTTTGCTGTTGCTCTTTCCAAACAAAATTAAAAACATTTACGATGTGTTAAGCATTGTACTAAGTGATATAATGAAAAGCAAAAACTGTCTGTGCCCTTAAGAAGCTCACCTTCTAAAGTGAGAGATAACATGTAAATAACTAGGTTCATTTGAGATATAGAGTAGATGCAAAATAATTTCAGCAAGGAAGGCCCTAGTACCTGGGAAAATGGGGAAAGGTATCTTGCAGAAGGTGAGGGTTAAAAATTAGTCATGAAGGAAGCCAGGAAATTTAAGAGACAAAAAAAGGAGGAGGGAGAAAATTCCATGAATGGGAGACAGCCAGTGCAAAGACATGGGATGGAAGATGTGTTAAAATATTTTGGAGATAGCCTATTTTCCCAGAGCTAAGATCCCACAAGCAGGCTGCGTCGAGAGCCTGGCCGAACAATAATCCTTTGTGCTCAAGATGATATCACTGGCAAAGTGTTTTGCTTGGACCAGCACCAAGTGTTCATTGAGGGATTTAGCTCCTTCTATTTCTCAGGGCCATCCATCGCATATTCATAATTCCTATTCCTCTTCACTGGCAGGTCCTGCACTCCAGTTCTCATCACAGAACTCTTGTGCCCACAGGGCGGGCACAACCCCCAAGACTTGAGACAATATCATTCCCACAGGGCCCATGGGAACAATTACTCAACGTCTAAAAATGATTACGTCCTCATTCAGCTCACTTGCGGTATATAAGATCTGCTCTTGGTCCAAGCATATTAAAGCCTCCTTCTTGAGGGGGAAGTGCTTCCATTTTCCTCACTCTGAAATGAATTCTACTTCTACTTGTGTCCTGACTTTCCTGGCTCTAGTCTACTTTGTGCAGCTCCAGCCACCCACAGGTTCAAGGCTGGTTCCAGTCTGGTTGACAGGTATAAGGAACCACAGATTGGCCAATGTAATTGGACTAGAGAAGGTGCATGTATGTATGGCAACAGAGCAAAAGTATAAAGGGGCCACGTTACAAAATGGTATTATTATTATTAAATATCATAACCGTATGATCTCTGTGTTTACCAATAATGGTTTAATTTACCAATTATAACCATATCTCAAATGGCAGAAGAGTTTAAATTTGATCCTGGAAGTATTAGAGAGCCACTGGAACTTACTGAGGAAGGGGATGATAAGGTCTACAGGCTTGTGCTTTTGGAAAGTCACTTTGGAATTTGAGTGGAGAATGGAGTGGAGTGGAGAGAGGTTGAGACAGGGAGACCAATCAGAAAGCTATTGTAATAGTCAAATCATGACGTCATAAGTGTCTGGATTGGGATTGTGGCTGCGTGGGTGGGGAGAAAAAGATATATACAAGAGATGTGCAGGTAGAGAAAATACGACTGGGCATCTGATTACATAGGGAGGGTGAGTGAGAAAAAGGATTTGGGAATGACACCTGGGTTAAGATCATAAGTGATTTGGTGGAGAGTAATGTCCTCCACAGTACCAAAGATGTTTGGAAGAGGGGAGAAGAATTAGAGGAAGGAAGGAAATTGATTTTTTTTTACCACTTTTCAGAGTGGCTTTTTCAAAACTTTTCATCCCTTCTCATACCTCTCGTGACTCCTTTCTCCATCCTCTCAGCTGAGGACTTCATATTTTACAGAAAAATAGTGGAGATTTTTACAGTTAAAGGTTCTGATAAAGGCCTCATCTCCAAAATAAATAGAGAATTGACTCTAATTTATAAGAAATCAAACCATTCTCCAGTTGATAAATGATCAAAGGATATGAACAGACAATTCTCAGATGATGAAATCGAAACTATTTCCACTCATATGAAAAGGTGTTCCAAATCACTATTGATCAGATTTTTATTTTCAAAACATATGCATGTATAATTTTTCAACATTGACCCTTGTAAAACCTTGGGTTCCAGATTTTTCCCTCCCTTTCCCCAGATGGCAAGCAATCCAATATATGTTACACATGTTAAAATATATGTTAAATCCAATATATGCATACAGATTTATACAATTATCTTGTTGCCCCAAAAAATCAGATCAAAAAGGAAAAAAATGAGGAAGAAAATAAAATGCAACAACAACAAAAAAATGAAAGTGCTATGTTGTGGTCCACCCTCAGTTCCCACAGTTCTCTGGGTTTTACAAGGGTCAATGTTGAAAAATTATACATGCATATGTTTTGAAAATAAAAATCTATAATAAAAATAATAAAAGAAAAAAAAAAAAGAAAGAGCCCTCTTTCCCTTCACTAAATACAAAATAATGTCCAGGAAACAAGATCCTGATCATCCAATCTTACTTAACTGTGCAGCTGATTTGATTTATATTTGCTTCAGGGTCTGAGAGTAGCCGGTGTTACACTCTAGCGTGCGCCATTTGTCAATGATAGAGGGAAGCAAATGTAACAACAGGGAGAGTGGCAAGGAATTGCCAACACACCAGCTAACATGGACACACTAGAGAGAAGAGGGAATAAGCATTTTAAGTACCTCTACGTGCCAGTCATTGTTCTGCGCTCTTTATACAATTATTATCTCATCTGATCTTCCGAACAATCTTAGGAAGTAGGTGCTATTCGGATCCCCATTACACAGCTGAGAAAACTGAGGCAAATCAAGGTTAAATGACTTCACTAGGGTCACACAACTAGTAAAGGTCTGAGGCTGGCTTTGAACTCAGGTCTTCCTAACCACAAACTCAGGACTCTAGCCACTGTGTCACCAGCTGAATAGAGTCACAGTGACCCAGTCCCTATTGTCTTGGACATAGTAGGTACTTAGGAAGTAGTAGCTGACGAACTAAACAGTGGATTCTCTTTCTCACAGGTATATTTCTCTGTGACTCTGCAGCCTCTCTCAGTTTGATGAGACATCCAGAAAGTTTGTCTCCTTTGTATGTGAGTTCCAGAGGGTAGATAAGCCAAAGCGCCATTTGTCTCTCCTGTTTGGGCTGCAGAGGCGAGGAGCATCAAAATCAAGGCAATGCACATGCGGGAGGGGTTAGCCAATGACGGAAAGAGTTCCCAGAGACTCAGCTATGTCCTGTATACTGGAAACTTTCCATCAAGGCCTTCTGCTTTTCCCTGGGGATGGGCTCACTACAGGAGTTGTGGCTCTGACAAATCTTGCCTCCCCTCCCATACCGTACACCCCAAAATACACACCAAACGTAACTCCATACAACCAAAGTGTAATACTCACACCGAGATTAGAAAATGAATATAAATTCATTCTGTCCCCTGACACTAGCTTTATGGAAAGAGTCCAGCACTGCCAGGAAGATCAAGTCTCTCGAGTTTGAATTCTGGCCATTCTGGATTGTCATAGGTACAGTCTCACAGGAGGAAAACATATTCTACATAATAGTCATGGAAAAAGCGATTTGCCATATTGGACCAGGATGGGAGCGAATCTCAGGGGGACACTATAACATCTGAGGCTCAAAGGGGAAGTTCTACTACATTCCACTATAAGGCATCTGTAAAAAATACTCCAGGAAGGAGAGAAAACAACTTTGCTGCCTTCTCCCTAAAGGGACATTTCTGTAACCTTTTCTTGACAGACAAATAGGAAGGATTCCTCGAGGAGCACATTGGTTCTATTCCCTGGGCAGAAAAAAAAATCATTTTTTAAAACTCCAGCAGAAAACCTCGTAGAGAAATGAATGATATATTTCTTGTTCCAATCTCAGTGCCAGATTTCATTGCTGGAGTCAATCCAAAGGCAGAAAATCAACAAAATACGTGATGAGCACAATGGAAACAAAAGAAAAAGCCAAAGACTAGAAGGTCAAGGCAATCAATAAGTAAGCATTTATTAGGTACCTACTACGTGCCAGATACTGGGGTTGGTGCTAGAGATACAAAAACAAGCAAAGGTGTGCTCACAAAGGGTGAAACAGCCCCACCCTGAATACAAGGGATAATGTTGTAAAAAAAATTATCCATGCATGTGTACTGTCAAAAAAAAATTATAATTATAAAATTAATTAAAAAAAAAAGAAACATCCCCACCCTCAACACACAAAACCAAACCAAGACTAGATAGTTTAGGGCTAGCCGCCAGACAGTTTTAAAGAGGAGATGGAACTTAAAGCTGAGTCTAGAAGGAAACTTAGGAGTCTTAGGGGAGAATATGAGGAGAGATATAGGTATTTTGGCTTTCCCTTAGCCTTAAGAAAGTAGCATAATACCATTTGACCCAGCAGTGTTTCTACTGGGCTTATATCCCAAAGAAATACTAAAGAAGGGAAAGGGACCTGTAGGTTTGTGGCAAAAGGTTTGTGGCAGCCCTTTTTGTAGGGGCTAGAAGCTGGAAAATGAATGGATGTACATCCATTGGAGAATGGCTGAATATACTGTGGTATATGAATATTATGAAATATTATTGTTCTGTAAGAAATGACCAGCAGGATGATTTCAGAAAGAGACTTATATGAACTGATGCTGAGTGAAGTGAGCAGAACCAGGAGATCATTATACGCAGCAACAACTGTGATGGGCATGGCTCTCTTCAACAATGAGGTGATTGAAGCCAGTTCCAGTGGTTTTATGATGGACAGAGCCATCTATACACTCAGAGAGAGGACTGTGGGAACTGAGTGGGAATCATAACATAGCATTTTCACTCTTGTTGTTGTTTGCTGGCATTTTCTTTTTTGGAGCTGACTTTTCTTGTGCAGCAAGATAATTCTAGAAATATGTATACATATATTGGATTTAACATATATTTCACCCTGTTTAACCTATTTTGGATTATTTACCATCTAGGGGAAGGGGGGAGGAAGGGGGGAAGTTTGTTGCAAAGGTCAGCGTTGAAAAATTATCCATCCATATATTTTGAAAATAATAATAAAAGAAAGTACATAAGCAGTCAGCTAGGTGGCACTGTAATGGATAGAGCACGGGCCCTGGAGTCAGGTTCAGCTTCAGCCACTTGCCAACTGTGTGATCCTAGGCAAATTATTTTACCCCAATTGCCTTCAAAAGAAAGGAAAAAAGAAGCATGATTTTGTAAACAATCCATGGTTTAGCTTATCTTTAAAATGTTCCTCTCTTGAACCAAATCAGTTCCAATTGTTCAGTAATGAAGAGAACCAGCTACACCCGGCAAAAGAACTCTGGGAGATGAGTATGGATCACAATATAGCATTTCCACTCCTCCTGTTATTGTCCACTTGCATTTTGGTTTTCCTTCTCAGGTTATTTTTACCTTATTTCTAAGTCCGATTTTTCTTGTACAGCAAGATAACAGTATAAATATGTATACATATATGTATTTAACTTATACTTTAACATATTTAACATATATTGGACTACCTGCCATCTAGGGGAGGAGGGTGGGGGGAAGGAGGGGAAAATTTGGAACAATAGGTTTTGCAAAGGTCAATGTTGAAAAATTATCCATGCATATATCTTGTAAATAAAAAGCTATAATAAAAAATTAAAAATAAGTTTTAAAAGAGTGAATATATTGTCCTCAAAAAATAATAAAATAAAATGTTCATCTCTGGGGAAGGAAGGAGAGAGAGAAAAGGAACTGACCCATCTCGGTTTAGACCTCAGTTTAGACCTCATCATTTACTCCTCATCAGTAATGGCTGAAGAGTCAAAGTAGAAAGTCTCTCTTATAGTCATGTTGATACTTGATGAACATTTATCTGAATATGTGAATAGGTGCACAAGTATGTGTATGTATGTGTGTGTGTGTTTATAGAAAAATGGAATTGTGCTGATCGATGGGCAGAGATGAACAATGGCTGGTTCGGCAGCAAAGGAATTTGCTACTTAATGCTGTAGGGAAACATAGTCTTTATTGATTAGAATGGAAACACCGGAGAGCCGGTGGGCAAAATGGCTGCATGGTACAAGGCCCATTTTGCAAAGAGTAGATTTTTGAGTTCTCTCTTTTATACAAGAGCACAATCATTCAGATTCAGTGATGTAAGGAGGTTCCGGAGAGTGATGTAAATAAGATAAGGATTCTCTTGTTATCTTTTGGGGACAGACAGAAGTCTCTTCCCAAAAAGGAATTTCCTGCTGGCATTTGGTCTATCTGAGCAGAGCAGAATGGGGGGCTGTAAAACCCTGGCCAGCTCAGATAGCCCAAACTAGTTTGACCAGATCTTGTATCAAAGGTCCAAGGACCAAAGGAAGTTGGAGATCAAACAAGGAATATCAAGGGGCTACCGCCCTCAACAATTACCTTTGTTTCCTTAACTAAAACATTAGGGGGGTTAGAATACCAGAGGGTTGGGGGGTTTTGTTTTTGTTTCTGTTTTAGGGAACAAGAATATGAGCAATAACAATTCATTCTCCTAGTTCAGCCAACATCTGTGCGCAAGGTATTGTTTTAGGTACAGGGAAAATAGATGGAGAAGATTAAAATTTAACCCCCCATCTTACTGTCACATAGTTAAAGCTGGGAATATAGGACCTGAGACAACATCTAAGTAAACAATTTCATTTTATAGGTGAAGAAACAGAGGCCCAAAGAGGTTACATGATTTGCCTAAAGCTGAATAATAGAGGCAGCATTTGAACCCAGGTCTTTTCACTTCAAGTCCTCTCCATCTTCCTAATTTTTATACAAGGGATAGTCCCAACTATTTAACAGCTCCTTGAACATGGGAGTGAGAGAAAGAGAATGACTCTCAGATTGTGGGCCTCAGAATCTGGATGACTGGAAGGATGGTAGTGTCCTCCACAGAACGATGGAAGTTTGAGAGAGGGAGAGTTTTAGGGAAGAGATAATGAGTTCCGTTTTGGCCATGTTGACTTTGCAGAACCTAGGGGACATTCATTGGAGTTGTCCAATAAGCGATTGTTGATATGGGACTGGAGCTTAACAGAGAATCACAGCTGAATAAATATAGATCTAGGAATCATCTGAATAGAGATGCTAATTGAACCAGTGGGAGCTGAGAAGGGCATTGAGAGGGTGGAGAGAGAAAGAAAGATGAGGGCTCAGGACAGAGTCTTGGGGAACATCCATATTAGGGAGGGGAGGAGATGAATGAGAGTCCAGCAAAGGATACCGAGAAGCAGACAAGTTGGGAAGAGAACCAACAGAAAGCAGTGTCATGAAAACCTAGACAGGAGAGAATATTTGGGAGAACAGAGTGAGCCACAGTGTCCAAGCTGCAGTGAGGTCTAGAAGGAAGAGGGCTGAGAAAAAGCCATTGGCAATAACAGATCAAAGAGCCAAAAGCTAAAGCTCCCTGACTTTTCCCCAAGAAATTATTCACATTATTTTAAGTGACAAATTCTACTGGAAAAAACCTCACAATTTAAGATACCCATTAGCAGAAACAATTAAGAGACCATCTAATTATAGGAATTCAAATGGCAAGACCTTCACATCTCTCTAAGTCAATTGCCAATGTCTTTGCAGTTCAATGTGCTGCCTTCTGAGGATCTGGGGCGGAAGACTTTTAGACAAAGGCTGTTTGTCACTGAGTGCTTGAAGAGGCAATTGTATTTAATTGCCACCGGTCCCACTCCCTCACTCATGGCAGATATGGAGGTGGAAGTCAGGGAGTGGGTGGGGGATGATTCCCACCATCCTAATGATACATGCTAATATGATTACCCCTTTACTGGCTATAGAAACGTCCAAAAGGGCATCTGGGGCATCTGGCTTCTTCTGGATACTTACAGAGCCTCCACTACTTGGAAGGAGAAGGAGGCTCAGGGGCCAAGAAAAACTCAAAGGTGAAGCAGTAGGAGCCGTCATTGGACAAATGAACAAAGCAGCTTGGAAATTACTACAAAAGAGGAAGAAAAAGAGACTGTGTCCATATGTTAAGAATGGGCACAGATCTGGTGGACAGACTCAAGAATGAAAGAGTGGAGCTGAAAAATCCTCCAAGGTGAGCAATTAGTGATCACCATGAACGCTGGGCGCCAAGCCAGGCTGGTCTCTGTTCCACACAAGTGCTCATTTCTAGCTTATGAGCTTTTGTGGAAATCATCTCCCTGCCTGAAACACCCTCCGTTGCCTTCCTTTGCTTTAAGAGCCAGCACTGTGGTTATTTATTCATTTTACAAATGTGCCCAACTTTTGGGTGACCGCATTTGGCATTTTCTTGGCAAAGATACTGGGGTAATTTGCTCTTTTCTTCTCCAGATCATTTTACAGATGAGGAAACTGAGGTAAACAGGGTGAAATGACTTGCCCAGGATCACACAGCTGGGATGTGTCTGAGGCCGGATTTGAACTCAGAAAGAGGAGACTTCCTGACTCTAGGCCCCAGTATTATCTCTACTGAAATGCTCAGCCAGCTGTCCTTAAGAACCAATGCAATTCCTACATCCTCCTGGAATCCTGCCCTAACAATAATAATGATAATAACAATAACAAAGTTAGCATTTAGATGATGCTTTCAATTTTGCAAAGCTCTTTACATGTGTTATTATATGGCTTTAAAGGCCCTTCTTGAGTTTTCCTTCTTGGTGTTTAGACAGCACTTCATCTAAACAATACACTTCCCATGACTAGGTTGAGTTCTCAGATTTGGTTCTGGGTGTAAGTCTCCCATGTCCAGACTATTTGCTCTTTGAGGGCAGAGATCATGACTTCTACTGTTCTAGGGGCAGCATTCTGCTAGGTTCACAATCCATTCTCCAAAAAAAAATTATTGATTATTGACTAAGGTCATGAAAACAACACAGTGCAAAGGAAAAAGAATGGGATTTACCGTCAGAGACTGGGGGTTCTAATCTTACCTCTGCTGTTTATTAAATTGATAATATTGGGCAGTAGGTGGTGCTGTAAGGGAAAGAGGGCTGGACCTGGAGAAGACTCTAAATTTGAACTCTGGCCTCAGACACTTGCCCCATTTGCCTCAGTTTCCTCATCTGTAAAACGAGAAGACATGGCAAACCATTCCAGTATCTTTGCCAAGACAATTCCAAATGGGGTCATGAAGAGTTGATCCAATCAAAAATCAAGTGGCTATTGTCTTAGACAAGTCATTTAACCTTTTAAGGTTCTTTCATTTTTCCTTTTGCCATGATTGGTGACTTGGTTGAGATTTGTGATTCTACTATCTAGTATTCTGGGGAACAGGGATGAGGGACTGCTTCCTATACTCTTTTCCCAGGGTTCCATTTGGGCAGGATGGGGAGAGATGAATGATATGATGCTAGAGTTAGATAAATTCAGAATTGGTTAACTGGTCAAATTCAAAATGTGACCATCAAACTCAGTGGATTGGCTTAGACCTGGAAGGACATCCCAGGGTACTTTGCCAAGGACCTGTGTCTGATCCTGAGCTGTTTTAACATTTGCATCAATGACAGGCAAGGCAAGTGGATGGCATTCTCATCAAATGTGAGAATGAGACAGAGCTGGGAGAGCTAGCTAACGCAGTGACTGAGAGTCCGGAGCCACTAAGATCTTGACAGGTGAATTCTTTGGGCTGAACTGAATGCCATGAAATGTAAGAAAGCCTTTCACTTGAGTCTTAGATTCAAAAAAGCCAGCTCACGGTTACAAGACAGGGAAAGCACAGCTAAAGAGCAGCTCATTTGGGAAAGATCTTGGGCTTTTAGAGGAATGCAAGCTCAGTATAAAGTCAATGTGATCTGGGGAATTAAAAAGCAAGGCACTTTCAGGCTACCCTGAGAGGAAGAGCGCCTTAGAATTTCAAAGCTCTGCTGTATTCTACCAGGCTACATTCAGAGTATTATGATCAGCTCTGAATGATTCATTTGGGGAGGATACAAGCAGGAGGAAGGGGACAAAATGGTGAATGGCATATGAAGATTGGTGGGGAAAGCTGGCCATATTTAGCCTAGAGAAGACTTGGGAAAGACTTAGAGTAGACATAGGGATTATATTTAAGTAGCTAAAGGATCATCGTAGGTGAAAGAGGGAGGGTTCATACTCTTCTTAAGCCTAAAGGGTGGAAAATGCAGTGGAGTTACATTGCAAAGTGGTGTATTTTGACTTAAGATAAAGATGAACTTCCCAACAGATAGAGCTATCAAAAAATGGAAAAAATGGAACACCCTTCAGGTGAAACCCCTTATCCAGGATGCCATAGAGGATTATTGTTACTGCCAATGGGACTAAGATGAAATAGCAGCATGGAGTACTAGAATTCAAGTCAGAAAGATGTGAGTTCAAATCTCCCTTCTGATACTTTCTAGACACGTGACTGCTGGGCAAGTCACTTCCTGCAATCTCAGGCTCAGTTTTCTAAATATCTGACTTTCGGGTGGCTGGACTCAAGAAAGGAATCAAGAATCTCATCTTCTGGAGTTTAAATCTAATACTTACTAGCTGTGTGATCCTAGGTGAGTCATTTCATCCTTTTGTCTCCGTTTCCTCATCTGGAAAGTGAGCCCAAGAAGGAAATGGCAAACCGTTCCGGTATGTCTGCCAAAGAAACCCCAAATGGGATCAGGAAATGTCTGACAAGACTGAAAAATGACTATGTGACAAGGGGAGCAAATGAGATAATATAAGAAGTCCCAAAAATCATAGTGCAATTTTAAGTTTTAATAGCTTGGTATTAATATTTTAAGCTTTAATAGCTTAAAACTACAATATGACCTTTGGGATAGCCTCTCTAAGGAAAGCCCTCTGTGAACTTGAATGCTCTATACCAGAGCCCGTTGTTATAACCTCTGAGGTCCCCTTCTGGTTCTGTGATTCTATGAATAGATTAATAGTTTGATGTCTAACTAAAGTCAAGCAACTGCTTCATTCCTAATCATTTATTAAGTGCCTGCTAGATTACAGATACCATGCTAGACTCTGGGGTTCCAAATACAAAGAACCAAACAATCCCTACTTACAAGGAACTCACATGTAAGAAATCTTTTATCCTGCTCTCCCATACCAGCAGAAAAGATGAGTGGGGATGGTATGTGCTGTATTTTTTTTTAATTTTACTCAATAGGGAAATTGAGATAGAAGTATAAATGACTTTCTGGCTGGGGCAAAGGGTCGCAGCCAGGTAACAGAGAAAGAGAAGATTGTGTGACCTTGATCATGGCAGTGGGAAGATTTAATGTCACCCAAAGCAATAACTCAGAAGAAAACTTTTTTAGAAACACTCTTTGGTGAACACACGTACGTGTATGCACGAGCCTCATCCTACCCAACAGAGTCTTCCTGTCGTCTTCAAGGATGCAGAAGAAACTAGGTAAAGTGATGATGAATAACTCAAAAGGTGAATAAAGAAAAGTGAGCACCCGGATAGAACCACCAGAAGGAGCGTCTAGGAGTCTATACCTGGGGTTCCTATAATCAGTCACAGTCAATTAAGGATCAAACTTTTTCAATAGGGGGCCAGTTCACTGACCCTCAGACTGTTGGAGGGCCGGACTGTAGTAAAAACAAAAACCCACACTCTGTCTCCGCCCCTCAGCCCATTTGCCATAACCTGGCGGGCCACATAAACGTCCTCAGTGGGCCACATCTGGCCCGCGGGCCGTAGTTTGAGAACCCCTGATTCTAGCCTATGTGCAAAATGTGGCCAATAAAGATGGAACTCACGTTTTAGAGGAGCTTCCAACTTACACAGCATTGGGAATGGAAGGGATAAAGCTTTTCCTTTTCTTGTTTGAATCTTGCTAAACACGGGGATCATGAGTGAATCTCAAGGGCCTGCTAATATCATTGCCTTTCCAGTAGCAAGGACGGGAAAAGAATGAAAACAGGTGGCAATATGCAGTGGCCTAGAAGACCCAGAGACACCTGAGGCTAAACAGGCCCTGCTGTCCTTGTGGATGGTTGGGATATGGAGCAGGGTCTGGGGAGGGTTAAGGTGATCTTTCCTTCATTTACTCACTCACTGATTGAGACAAAATTTATTCTCCTCCAATCCCCTCAGGAGTCTCCAGAGGTTTAGGACCCTTTCTCAGACAAATGGACACTATCCCTGGGGGAAAAAATGGCACAGGAACTGAACTTGATTGGCCCTGGTGTTTTGATGGATGGGTAACTTTGTCCACAGGGAGGGAGGGTGCATGTCTGGAAATGTTCTCCTTCCCGTAACAAGATTCTGCTCCTGACAAACCCCCAACAAACACACAAGATCTAGCTTAGTGACTGAAACTGCACCATTAAAAATTAATTTATATATTTGTCTCCAGAAAGCTCCCACTGATATGCAAGTATTTCTTCAGCACTAGAGGAATGGATAGAGAGAGGATAAAGCACAATTTTTAACACCTCATCTTAAATTAGTTGTTCAGTTTAGTTTTAGTCATCTACAAAGGCCTTGTGTTGTTGGCTGTTTATTCTTGAAGACAACTATGACATCGGGGAGGGGATGCCGTGACATGCAAGTGAATTGGATTTGAGTGAGAAAGGGCTGGGCAAAGTCACCTGCCTTACTTTCTCCTTAGGAACCAACTAGGTCCAGTGGCCAGATATAGATCAAGATGAGTTGAGATGGCCCTGAATGCAATGGGAGACCTTGGCCTTTTTAAGCTAAGGCCTCTAACGGATCTCACTTTCACTGAGGCAATGACCAATCAGTGATTAAAATTAGGTAATAAATGAGGCAGAAAATGGCCTTTTTAATGCGTCAAAAAAAGAAAGAAAGAAAGAGGGGGGAGGGGGGAAGGAGGGAGAAAAGAGGGAAGAAAGGAAGGAAAGGAAAAGGGAGAGGGAGGGAAGGAGGGAGAAAGGAGGGAAGGAAGGAAGGAAGGAAGGAAGGAAGGAAGGAAGGAAGGAAGGAAGGAAGGAAGAGAGAGAGAAAGAAGGAAAGAAAGAGAGAGAAAGAAAGAAAGAGAAATGAAAGAAGGAAGGAAGAAAGGAAGGAAGGAGGGAAGGAAGGAAGGAAGAAAGGAAGGAAGGAGGGAAGGAGGGAAGGAAGGAAGGAAGGAAGGAAGGAAGGAAGGAAGGAAGGAAGGAAGGAAGGAAGGAAGGAAGGAAGGAAGGAAGGAAGGAAGGAAGGAAGGAAGGAAGGAAGGAAGGAGGGAAGGAAGGAAGGAAGGAAGGAAGGAAGGAAGGAAGGAGGGAGGGAGGGAGGGAGGGAGGGAAGGAGGGAAGGAAGGAAAGAAGGAAGGAAGAGAGAAAGAGTGAGAAAGAAAGAAAGAGAGAAAGAGAAAGAAAGAGAAAGGAAGGAAGGAAGGAAAGAAGGAAGGAAGGAAGGAAGGAAGGAAGGAAGGAAGGAAGGAAGGAAGGAAGGAAGGAAGGAAGGAAGGAAGGAAGGAAGGAAGGAAGGAAGGAAGGAAGGAAGGAAGGAAGGAAGGGAGGAAGGAAGGGAGGAAGGAAGGAAAGGAGGAAGGAAGGAAGGAAGGAAGGAAGGAAGGAAGGAAGGAAGGAAGGAAGGAAGGAAGGAAGGGAGGGAGGATAGACCTGAAGAGGTGATGATAGGATTCAGATCTAGAAAATTTAAAGAGCTGGTGCTCTGAAATGAAAAGAGACAGTCAGGAGAGCAAGGTTTGAGTTACTACTCTTTTAGGAACTATGTGACTGAACCAGTCACATTTGGAAGTCTCATATCCTTATCAATAAAAAATGAATATAATAGTAATTTATGTTTATATGGATTTTTAAAAAACCTCACAACCTTATTAACTCATTTAATCCTCATGATGAGCCTGGGAAGTATGTGCTATTATTTACCCCATTTTACAGTTGAGGAAACTGAGGCATACAGAGATCAAATGACTTACTTAGAGTCACATAGCTAGTAACTGTCTGAGATTGGATTGGAACTCAGATCTTCTAAATACCAGGCCCAGGCTCTCTCTGCTGTGACCCATCCAGTTGTCTCATATGTATCTTATATATACATATATATATATATATATATATATATATATATATATATATATATATATATATATATATAAATATAAACAAACATTATGCACCTCAAAGAGTTGGGAATGGGAGGGCACTTTGTAAACAGCAAAGTGCTATAGAAATATGAGAGATGAATGATACTATTCATAGTAACAATAACGAAACAAGGATAAAAATACATATGTAATTTACCATACAAAGAAATAAATGTGATGTATAAACTGTAATATGCTGTAAAAATGAAAGGCCATAAAACTATATTATAAAGCAGCAGTCATCATAACCATTTGGTACTAAGAAATAGAGTAGTTGATCAGTGGAATAGGTTAGGTTCATGGGACAAAATAGTCAATAACACTAGTGATCTAGTGTTTAATAAACACAAAGACTCCAGCTTTTGGGATAAGAACTCACTGTTTGACAAAAATTTCTGGGAAAAATTGGAAAATAGTGTGGTAAAAATGAGGCACTTACCCACAACTAAAACCCTATGCCAAAATAAGGTCGAAATGGCTTCATGATTTAGACATAAAGAATGATACTACAAGCAAATTAGAAGAACAAAGGGTAGTCTGCTTCTCAGATCTATGGAGAAGGAAGGAACGTATGGCTAAAGAAGAACTAGAGTACATTTTGGAATGCAAAATGGATAATTTGATTATATTAAATTAAAAAGGGGTTGTACAAACAGAACTAATACAATCAAAATTAGAAGTGAAGCAGAAAACTGGGGAAAATTTATATCCAAGGCTTTTGATAAAGCCCTCATTTCTAAAATATATAAAGAATTAACTCAAATTTATAACACTACAAGCCATTTTCCAATCGATAAATGGTCAAAAGTATATGAACAGACCATTTTAAGATGAAGACCATTTCTAGTCATATGAAAAAGTGCTCCAAATGACTATTGATCAGAGAAATGCAAATTAATAAACTCTGAGGTACCACTACACATCTCTCAGATTGGCTAAAATGACAGGAAAAGGTAATGACGAATGTTGGAGGGGATGTGGGAAAATGGGACACTAATACACTGTTGGTGGAATTGTGAACTGATCCAACCATTCTGGAGAGCGATTTGGAGCTATGCCCAAAGGGTATCAAACGGCATACCTTTTGATTCAGCAGTCCAAATGAGATCATAAAAGGGGGAAAGGACCGCCATGTGCAAAAATGTGTCTAGAAGCCCTTTTTGTAGTGGCAAAATGCCCATCAGTTGGGTAATGGCTGAACAAGTTATGGTATATGAATGTAATGGAATATTATTGTTCTGTAAGAAATGATCAGGAGAATGATTTCAGAAAAGACTTGGAAAGACATAAACTGAAGTGAGCAGAACCAAGGGAACATGGTACACAGCAACAAAATTATGTGATGATCAACTGTGATGGATGTGGCTTTTTTCGACAGTACAATGATTCACGGCAATTCCAACAGAGAGAGCCATATGCACCGAGAGAGAGGACTGTGGGCACTGAATGTGGATCACAACATAGTATTTTTACTTTTTTGTTTTGCTTGTCTTTTTATTTTTTTCTCATTTTTTTTTCCTTTTTGTTCTGATTTTTTTGGTGCAGCATATTTGTGGAAATATATATAGAGGAACTGCACATGTTTAACAATGAATTAGTGGCTATCTAGGGGAAGAGGTAGGGAGGAGGGGGGAGAAAAATTTGGAACAGATGGTTTTTCAGGGGTGAATATGAAAATTATCTTTGCATGTATTTTGAAAATAAAAGCTACTATTTAAAAAAAAAGAATGAAAGGCCATAGGAATTCAGACCCCATCTAGTCCAATCTCATTTTACTAAGGGGGAAACTGAGGCCTCAGGAGAGGAAGGGACTTGCCCAAGGTCACAACTAGGCTCCTAGACCTAGAACTGGAAAGGACCCTAAAGGCCTTTTAATCCAACCCTCTTGCTTTATAGAGGGGGAAACTGAGCCTCAAAGTTACAAAGGTAGTAAGCATCATAGATGGAATTGAATCCAGAATTCCTAACTCCAGCGTAAATTGTTGCTGTTGTTGTTATTATCTTGTTCATCTTAGCTTCTTGACAGAGTTCAGATATAAGTGACCCTGGGACCCATATTTTATATATTGAAGTTCAGAGGACTATTGGATGGATGGCTAAAATGACTACCTTCTATAGTTGAATTACAAGTACTGGGATATAAGAACGTCTCTGGGACCTATTCAGCAGTAGACAAGTAGCCAAGATGTTGTTGGATTGATGGAGGGACTGAGGACCCACAGTCAGAGAGGCAGGGATGTTAATCTATGAGGGGACAGAGGCAGCAGCTTCTATTTTACTCTAAAACCGTTCCTAGGAAGATGAGAAAATCAGAGAGTATCAAAACTCCAAGTTGAAGGATGCTTAACTTGGATACTATAGATCTCCCAAGGGGTTATGGGTAGATTCCAGAAGCTCTATTAACTTAGATGGGGGAAAAATCACCTCTTTATTTTCATTCATCTTTAACTGAAACTTTGCATTTCCTCCCATAATTGAAGATAATCTGGGAAGGAATCTATAGGTTTCATCCACCTGCTAAAGTGAGGGGGGCAACAAAAAGGATGAGAAATCTTGGTCTGGCTGGGGTTTCTTACATAAGACGTTGGCCCACTATAGTGTGGTTCTCAAGCTTTCTATATTAGAAGAAAGAGCAGGAGAGGAAGGTCTAATCTCCATTTCCAAACAGTGAGACTCTGAGGGTGGGCTACTGTATTTCTTTATCCCCTGCTCTCCCTATATCTGAATTTGTGTCTTCTTTGCCGGCTATCTCCAGGGAAATCTTGCATACTAGTCTAAATTTCAAGCCTCCTGAGGGCTTGGGGGCTGAGTGATGATGACTCCTTGATGGCTACAATCATTGCTTGAATCAGAGGTCTTGACAGTTGAAAATGATAGGAGTCATGAGCAAAGTCCAGGGCATCCTAGCCTGGAAGGGGTGATATGAGGGGTGGCAATATGCCGCCACCGATTGCCAGAACAGGGTCTCCAAAGACAATATCGGGCCTGGGGTAACTAACACCTGTTGCAGGGATATAGAACTGTAGCCACAAGAAAAATGATTTGGCTCGGATTCTGTTGGTCCCTCTGATCTTGCTTCATGTTCCTTTCCAGAGAGCACGGATTGATCATTTTCATTATCTTAGACGAGTAGAGAGTTAAACATCTGTTTCAGGTGTTCAATAAGTATTAGAAAAACAATCCAGTTTTTTTTAAGCCAATGTCTTGATTTACTGGTTCCTGCTCATAAGGAAATACCCTGTACTAGAGGGAGGGAAGGAGGGAAGGGAAGGGAAAGAGAGACAGAGAAAGACAGAGAAAGACAGACAGAGAGAGAGAGAGAGAGAGAGAGAGAGAGAGAGAGAGAGAGAGAGAGAGAGAGAGAGAGAGAGAGAGAGAGAGAGAGAGAGAGAAGAGAGAGAGAGAAATAGATAGAAAGAGACAGAGAGAGAGACAGAGACAAATAGAGACAGAAACAGATAGAAAGAGACAGAGAGAGAGACAGAGACAAATAGAGACAGAAACAGATAGAAAGAGACAGAGAGAGAGACAGAGACAGATAGAAACAGAGAGACAAGAGACTAAGACAGAGACAAATAAAAACAGAAACAGAGAGAGAGAGAGAGAGACAGAGAGAGGTCCGGGGAGGGAAGGATGGAGGAGGAGAAAAGAGAAGTAGGACTCACAATTAGCTAATGATTAATTCTGTTTTGTTTGCCTACATGATATATAATCTCTCTAGAAAGTACTAAGTCATTTAATTACCATCAATTTGGATGTGTTATTCAGCTCCTGACATGGAACCTATTCTACAAACGCATTTCTTGCAGACAGCCCCCAGGACCTTGAATGCACAGAAATCAAAAAGTGGTCATTAGGACCTTAGTCTTAATTTGCAAAAGATTGGCGCAGACTAGTCAGCCAGTAACCTTTAGGGAAACAATAGCTGCCATACAAGCAGATAGCTTTGGAGGCTACCAGGCTAGCAAACTGATGAGATGGACGCTTCTGATTCCGACGTGTGTATTGAAATAACAGAAAACAAAAAAAAACAACAACAACACAAAAAAAACTGTCCTCTGTACCATAAGCAACAATAAAAGTTGTGATTGGAAAATCAGTAGACTGGTGTCCTCAAAAGAAAGAAAAAGAAGGCACTTCCTCAAGCCAGACCAATGGATCCACCAAGGCAAAGGTAGCTATTGTGTTCAAAGACATTTTGGCTCCTAGCCTAAAGTATACTGGTTTATAATCAGGTGACCTGAGTTCAATCAATCGATCAACAAGCATTTGTTATGTTTGCTATTATTAATATTAATTATTAAGCACCTATTATTTACCGGGCTCTGCTTTTTGGAGATAAAGATTCAGAGATTATCTAGTCTAGGGTTCTTACAAGACAGCTACATGGCACTGTGGATGGAGCACCAGATCTGAAGTCAGGAAGACGACTCATCCTCCTAAGTTGAAATATGGCCTCAGTCATTTACTGATTTTTTTATGTGATTTTTATGCAATTTATGTGATTGCAGACAAGACTCTTCACCCTCTTTGCCTCAGTTTCCTCATCTATAAAATGAGCTGGAGAAGGAAATGACAAATTATCCCATTATCTTTGCCAGGAAAACCCCAAATGGGGTCATGAAGAGTTGGACATGATGGAAAAACAATAGGGGTTCTTAACAAGAACTTGTTTTTTTTTAAATATTTTGATTACTTGAATCTAACCAGGTCCATTTGTAATTCTATGTATTTAAAAGCATTATTTGGGAGGGGGTTTAGAAGCTTCACTAGACTGCCCAAGGGGTCCATGATACAAAGAACATTAACATTTCTGGTCTAGCCCAAATCTCATTTTGCAGAGGAAAAAACTGGAACCTGAAGGAAATAAGTGACTTGAAAAAGCAAGTGGTAAGAAAGAAAAACAGGATTCAAACCCACCTTTGATGGATTGAAGCGCTACAGTCCAGGAGGAATCGGAGATGTTTGAGAATGGAATTCTGAAAAAACTGGGAAAAAACTAATTCCAACGAGGAAGGAAAAATGTTGTCTGAAGAGACTGATGGGAATTCACAGGGCTGCACAGCAAGCAACTTAAGTTTTTAAAAGATCTCCAAAGGATGGACAAAAGAGAAGGTGACGGGGCATGAATACAAAAAACATGGCACTGTTTGATAAGAAAAGTGTCAGGTGGAAGAGAGCTGGGAATGAGCTGAGGCTGGTGGGGAAAGCTAAGGACAACCAAAGAGAGTTTTATCCATGCCAGGGAAAAGAAGATCAAAGAGAACATAGGATGACAGTTGCTTTCGAGTGGATAGAGTGATAACGATCGGGCTAAATCTAAGCCGATGAAATTTAACAAGTCTTACACTCGGATTCCCCCAAATCACCTCGCAAACAGAAGATGAGGGAGATGTAGCTATTCATGAATGCGTCTGGGGAATGTGGGGAGGAGGCAGACAAAATAGGAGTCACCAATGTAATAAGGCAGTTAAAAGAGTCAATGTCATCCCAGGCTGTGTTGAGAGAGGTACAGTGTCCAAACCTAAGAAGATGGTAAGCTCCAGTTGGGCCGTATCTAGGGGACTGTGTTTGGATCTAGGAATTGCATTTTTTAAAAAATAATAACAACTTTTTATTTTTCAAAAGACGTGTAAATGTAGTTTTCAACATTCACCCTTGTAAAACCTTGTGTTCCAAATTTTTCTCCCCTTCCCCCCCTCCCCTACACAGCAAGCAATCTGATATAGGTTAAACATGTGCAATTCTTCTACGTGACTTTTCTACATTTATCATGCTGCACAAGAACAATCAGATCAAGAGGAGGAAAATGAGAAAGAAACAGAAGCAAGCAAACAACAACAAAGGTGAAAATCGTACGTTGTGTTCCACATTCAGTCCCCCTAGAACCCAGTCCTCTCTCTGCATGTGGATGGCTCTGTCCATCACAAATCTATTGGAATTACCCTGATTCACCTCATTGTTAAGAGGAGTCACGTCCATCAGAAGTGATCATCGTATAGTCTTGTTGTTGCTGTGTACAATGATCTCCTGGCTCTGCTCATTTCCCTCAGCATCAGTTGATGTCAGTCTCTCCAGGCCTTTCTGAAATCCTCCTGCTGGTCATTTCTTACAGAACAATAATATCCCATAACCTTCATATACCTTAACTTAGTCAGCCATTCCCCAGTGGATGGGCATCCACTCAGTTTCCACTTCCTTGCCAGATAATGCATTATAGAAAGACCATTGAAAAGCAGAAAAGGGCAAGCAGGCTGGACAAGGGCCTTGAGATCATGCCATGAGTGTCCGGTGAAGGGCCTAGAAAAGAGCGAGCTTCAGGGATGCTGTGATAACTACCTCCCAGGATTGTTGGGAAGATCCAGTGAAATAATAATTGTAAAGTGCTCAGCACAGTATCTGATACATATTAAGTAATCTAGAAATGATAATTGTTATTGTTAACTATTATTACTAGATTAACAGTGAGATTGATTCTAAGTCTAAGAGATGATGATTCTGAGGGAGTGGGCCAATGCAGACCCCAAACCCGACTCTACTCTCTGAGTACCCACAAAAATGTTCTAGACACCACGATATGTCCCACCAACACAGGTGGAAGACTAATTAATGTTAACCTACTAACCCCTCCCCAAACTCTCTTTTCTGTTGCCTTGTTCCAGTCCCAAAAGTATTTTCTGCAAGTATTTTCTGAGGGGGGACCTCAAATACCATCTAGTTCAGTCCCTCCATTTTAAAGATGAAGAAACTGGGTCCCAGGGAGGTTAAGTATAATAATCAAAACTCAAATTTATACAACACTTTATGGTTTGCAAAGCATTTAACTTGTCTTATTTGATCTTTACAACAACTCTGGGAGGTGAGTGCTACTGTGATTTCAATTTTACATATGAGGAAACTGAGGTTGAGAGTGTTGAAATGAATTGCCCAAGGCTACACAACTAAAATGTGTTTGAAGCAGGCTAAATCTCAAGCCTCCCTGAATCTATTAAGTCTGGCAAGAGTTTGAAGGCCAAATCGTCCTATGGAGATTTGACTTTCCAGCCACTCTACACGTAGTATTTCTCTATGATACACACCAGAGGCTAGTCTGGGTGGGAATGCTCCAAATAAAGACTTTGTAATATTCAGTGAAAAATGGAGACATTAGCGAACACGGCTGCTTTATTTATTGTCTTTGTCCAATTCCATTCCATTGATAATTTCCCTCATCCCTAAAATTTCAAAATAAAAACCAACATATGCCTGAGCTTACTATCCTACAAATTGAAGCAGCTAGGTGACACTTCAGTGGAGTCGGAAGACCCGAGTTCAAATCCAGCCTCAGACACTTACTAGCTGTGTGATCATAGGCAAATCATTTGACCTCTGTCTGCCCAAGTTTCCTCATCTGTAAAATGGGGATAAGAAAAACAACTACCTTGTAGGGTTGTCGTGAAGATTAAAAGAGATGATATTTATAAGGCTCTTTACAGATCTTAAAGCATCATTTAAATACTAGTTGTGGTTGCTGTTGCTATTACTACCATTTTCTAATACTACAGGCTTGAACAGAATTAGAGGTATCAGTATCAGTGTAGATCCCGCTCAGACCCCTGGGTGAGTAGTGGCTATAACACCAATATTTCCCCATCTCTATTTGGTTTTCAGATTTTTCTTTTCCCCTCTCTACCCTTTTGGGAGAGGGGAGAATCGGAGTTGGGTAATGTTCTTGATTACCTTTTTCTTGGCCCCTTTCTCTACTCCGACACACCTCCCTGTCTGTGACCTATCTCATGATTCAAATGCTACTGATATATGAATTCTAACCTATAGAAATAAAGCTAAATAAAGGACCAAGCCTTGTGTGGGATTGGGTTTTTTAAATCATTTATTGTATACTGAAACTATCCGTCCAATTCCCATTTTGGGAGATTCCTTTCTTAAACAGAAGAGCCATTTCTATTAATTATGGTCTATTTTAATGGTGCTTGCTTTCAGGCTGAATTAACAATTTTCTCTGAATTACAGCTGTTTGTGGCTTCATAGTTTAAAAGTTCAATAGCTTTTCCCCCTTTTTCAAGAACCTGAGTGGGCTTCTTCCATCTCCCCCACAAGACAATAGTAGTGTCTTCTAAGGTCGTTCTCAGAATAATTATTAGTATCTGTTCTGGGCAGATTGCCCGTTCTGAGATAACAGCTACCTCCCAAGGTCATTGAATGGGTATCACCCTTATACAAATTATGAGAGCCTTCCCCCATCTCCAAGATAAGTCACCTGTATTTGAGACCATTGAGGGTTCTGATTGGTGCCGAGCTATTTGAAGGACCAATCACGATCGGAGTAAAGACTATCCATAAGCTCAACCACACATATCCTGGACAGTTACGTCCCCTAAATCTTCAAGGCTGATCATGAAGTGGGACCTTGCAGCTAAGTGATGTCAGACATCATATTTTTTTTTAAACAAGAACAACTCAGATTCTGACCATACTCTGCCAAAGATCCACTCTGCTGATTGCCCGCCATTGAACATTCTACCAAAGAGACCATTACTGAAGAGATCTATCCATGTCTACGGAAGTTAAGAAGGCATGAAGATTCATGATACTCCAAAGGAGATGTATTCTTATACAACCAGTCAATAAGCACTTATTAAGCACCTACTATGTATCTGGCAAGTAAGTCCTGGGGATACAGAAAAGGCAAAAGGGGCAGCTGGTTGGCTCAGTGGATAGAGCACCAGCCCTGAAGTCAGGAGAACCTGAGTTCAAATCTGGTCTCAGACACTTGACACTTCAAAGCTGTGTGACCCTGGGCAAGTAAATTGCCTCAGGGAAAAAAAGGCAAAAGGTAGTACTTGCTCTCAAGAGTTTCACAATCTAATAATTTTGGAGGAAAGACCTCTGCAGAAGGGAGAATTTGAGATGAATTGTGAAGGAAGGCAGGAGGTGGCACTGAGGGGGGTGGGACTCATTCTAGGCCTGGGAGACAGCCAATACAAATGGAATTGGGAGACAGAGTATGGCATGTGTGAGAAAGCTCAGTATAAGGTTAGCATGGCTGGATCACAGCATGCTTAAAAGTATAAAAAAGTGGGAATTGGATGCTATTATAATCCCCTGTTTACAGATAAGTAAACTGCGGTAGACAAAGATGAAGAAACTTATCCAGAGTCACAATCTAATAAAGATGTGAGGCTGAATTTGAATTCATCTTCTTCTGTACAAGTCCAATAAAATAAAAAAGAGATCACTCTAGCCAATAAAATAAAATTAAAAAGAGATCACTGGTAATTTTGCAGAGAGCAATTGAATGATAAAGTCAGAATACAAGACTATGGAGTTAAAAAGAGAGCAAGAGGAAAGGAAATGGAGGCACTCAAAGAGTGTTGCCACAAAATGGAAGAAAGAGATGAGAAGATAATTAGCAGAGATGAATCAAGAGAAGTTTTTTGTTGTTGTTGTTGTTGTTTTGTTTGTTTGTTTGTTTGTTTTTTAATGATGGCAGAGATATGAGTACATTTGAGAGCTTTCTCATATACCATACTTTATCTCCCATTCCATTCGTACTGGCTGTATAATTTTGAATCAATTTAATTCTATACTATCCTATGAGGTGGTAATTAATGGAGATCAATCAAGTGAAGTTGTTTTGATGGGAGAGACACAGGTACATTTGTGAGCTTTTTCACACACCATGATCATCTCCCAATTCCATTTGTAGTGACTGTATTATTTTGAACCTTTGGTGAATCAGTTTAATTCTATACTATCCAAAATACTGCTGTCATTTACTACATTATTCTATCATTACTCATGCCTTGCCACACCTCAGCCTCAGATAACTCCTGCCATCTCTCTGATGCCTTCAGTCCTTTCCACAAAACTATACTCATTGGACTTACTATAAATTTATCTTTCATAATCTCAACTAAAACCTCATTGTAGCAAGGCCATCCTTGTATATACATCCCTATTCGAGTTGCCGTCTCATCCAACATTGGGACTATTACAAATCTCTCCTTCTCTCTCAGGTCTCCACAGTCTCAAGTAAGGATATTGCTTTAGACTCCCCCCCCAAAACAATTGAGACAATTCACTGAGAGATCCCTCTCAACATCTCCTCACCTCACATCAGGTGTTTTCTTCCACTCTCTCCTTCAACCCTAACTCTTATGAAGAGTCAGTACTTTTTACATGAAACTTTGTTTTCATTTCATTCCCATATTTTACAGCCGACTTGTCCCAACAATTATCGCCAGCCTCTCTCTAATATTTAATCTCTTCTCATCTATTGGCTGCTTAGTTCAAAATAAGGGAATGGCCACTATGTGGGGGATGGTCTGAGAGAAAAGTGAGGAACTGGAGGTCACAATGAGGAAGAAGAACAGGATTAAGGGTTGTAAGGCAAAAGGAAAGACATAATGCCAAAAACTGATGATGGGCCAAAAAAAATTTCATAAACATGAAGATGGAACATAAACATGAGTGCATAAACATGAAGATGGAACATTTGTGGCTGCATGATCCTCACTGTGTACAGCAGAGGTAGAGAGGAGGAATAAGTCATGGCAGCTGAAAGCTAAGGGCCTGGGAAGTTAGAATACTTCAGAGAATATCAATATGTAGTTCCAATCCCCTAGAATGAAAGTAGGAATTGATGTGGAGAGAAAGACAGCGAGTAAGAGTCTATGGTTATTGGAGGAAAAAAGAAGGTTGTGAGAGTCAGTAGATACTGGTTATAAGAATCTCGATTGGGTGATCAGTTTGAATTGCAAGGATCTCGAAGAAGGGAGAGTTACTGAGTCACAGTGATAATGTCCAGAAGTGGCAAAGTAAAGTGCTCTAACTCTCCAACTATGATCCTAACCTGAGGAAGTTGATGCATAACTTATTGAAGGGTATAATCGCTGGCCAAGGGCCAAGATGATTGATCTAGAGCAGCCACTTCTAGTCTTTCCACTCCAAAGTCTTTCCACTAAGGGTTGCCTCAGAGCCTTTGGTCTCAATCATCTGCCTCCTGGACTCTATGTTCACCCCAGGGCCTTCTCAGGGAGCTGTGTTAGCACTGGATCTACGCTACCATCTCTGGTCTTAGATGCTGAGTAGAAATGAAAGTACAGCCAGTAATGGAAAGAATAACCAGGGTTGTCATGGCATTAGGAAGGATCCTGGTCTCAGTAAGAGCTAGAAGATGGAGCGAGTGGGAAAGGAAAAGGATTAAGATGAAAACAAGTTAAATCTGTAGCAGGTATTTCAGAGAACACAGGGGAAGGGAGCAGATAAAAAGTGGAACATTGCTGGGGGGAGGGAGGAGAAAATTGAGGAAGATGGGCAGAAGGGAGCAGGGTAATGGGGGATGGGATTTATACAGTGATATCCAAGGGTTCAGAATTATTGGGATGGAGATAGTGTGAGAGGATAGGAATATATTAACCTTTGAGGAATGAGAACAGGAACACTATCAGTGGCTAGAGAAGGGAAGCAAGTGATTAAACTATTCAAGTTTTACTATTTAGTCATCTTCAGTCATATCCAATTCTTCATGACCCCATTTGGAGTTTTCTTGGCAAAGTTGACCCTTTCCTTCTCCAGCTTATTTTACAGATAAGGAAATTGAGGTGAACAGGGGGAAAGGATCATACAGTTAGTAAATATCTGAGGCCTGATTTGAACTTGGGTCTTCCTGGTACTCTATCTATTGCATCACCTAGCTGGCAAACCGTTCAAGGCCCTGATTCAAATTTCAACCTCCAAATAAATGTTAAGTTTTTTAAGAGGCCCAGGAGGTTTACCCTGTAGAAGTATGGGATGGCCTTGGGAAATCTATACTTAAGGAGGGAGATGGCATCTGCAGCTGGGTCTAGAGTCTAAGAAAGGCCTCTGGAGCACTGAAGAAGGCCCTTCTTCATTGTCTTAGAGGCAGGTAATTTGGATCCAGGGTTGACAGTGGACTTGTTGGGAAGTCTCTGAAACAAAGAAGTCAGAGGTGGTAGCCTAGATCCAGTGCTAACACAGCTCCCTGAGAAGGCCCTGGGGTAAAGATAGAGCCCAGGATGCAGATGACCTAGACCAAAGGCTGAAGCAAAGTTGAGTGGAAAGATTTGGGAGTGGAAAGACCAGAAGTGACTGGTCTAGATCAATCATCTTGGCCCTTGGCCAGCTATGATACCCTTAAGTTATACATCAAGCTTTTCTTTTACATTTTAGTGGTGCAGTGATTAATACTTACGGCATAACCTGCCATTTGGAGAGCAATTGCTGCTAAATGTCGGGGAACGTTCAGAAGGCTGTAATACTAGACAACAGCGTAGAATAAGGATTCTTAACTTTAGGTCTGTATATTTTGTTTTTTCTTAATATTTTGATAACTATTTCAAAGTAATTGGTTTTCTTTGTAATTATATATATATATATGTAAATATATATATATATATATATATATATATATATATATATATATATATATATGTGTTGACTTTGAGCATTTAACAATATTATTCTAAAAAGAAGTCTTTAGGTTTCACCAAACTGCCAAAAGCTCCATAACACACAAAAAGACCCCTGCCCTAAAGCATGGGTGGCTATGATTTAACCCTTGTTTAGAAACCCAAGACAAATAAGGACAACCAGGAAGCAGATCAGGATCCCTATTAAATCCAGTCACATCAGGCCATTGAGATATGCCCAGTTTGATTTCCTTCTTATTTTCTGCATAGTATCTTCCCTTATATGAGAACAGAGGGGACAGTCTTCATCCTGGAATAAGCATGAGAATCATTTGAAGAAACTTAGTCTGAGAGGCAAACATCTTAGTTCCACTATGTATTAGTCATGTGACCTTAGAAAAGTCTCAAGTTCTCCCATTTAAGGAGAACATCCAGAAGATTCACCTTGTCATTTCCTATTCAGCTAAGGATCATTCAATATCAATTACATATATGAAGTCATGCAAAATATATTTCCATACTGGTTATGTTGCAAAAGAGAACACAAATAAAATAAAACAATAAAAATAAAGAAAGTTTAAAAAACATCCTTCATGTAACACATGTAAAATGTATGGGATTACCTGCCATTGGGGGGAGGGAGTGGAGGGAGGGAGGGGATAATTTGGAAAAATGAATTAAAAAAAAAAACATCCTTCACTCTATATTCCGAGTTCTTCATTTCTTTCACTGGAGGTGGACAACATCTTTCATCATGGGTCTTGTGGAATTGTCTTGGATCAGTCTTTATCAGAGTAGCCAAGTTTCCCACCGATCCTTTTTACAACATTGCTGCTATTGTGTACAATGTTCACAATGTACTTTGCCTTAGTTCATATAGATATTTCATACTATTTCATCACAGTTCAGCAATTCCCCAATTGATGGGCATCCCCTCGATTTCCAATTCTTTGCCACCACAAAAAGAAACTAGAAATATTTTTGCACAAATCATCTTTCTTTACCTAATTTTTCAAATAGTTTATATACTATTGGGATTAAATAATTCCTTAAGTTTACTTGTGAATCCATCTAGTCCTGGGATTTTTTTCTTAGGGAGCTCATTGATGACTTGTTCAATTTCTTTTCGAAATAACGGTTATTTAAGTATCCTCTTCTGTTAATCTGGGTAATTTTTTATAAATTTTTTTTATAAATATTCATCCATTTCACTTAGATTGTCAATCCTACTGGAAGACTATTGGGCAAAATAACTCCTAAAAGCTGCTTTAATTTCATCTTCATTGGTGGGGAATTCACCTTTTCATTTTTGATGAAAGCTATTGTCATTTATTTTTATTAACTTTTTCCCCCTTCTTTCTAAAAATCAAATTAAACAAAGGTTTATCTATTTTAGTAGTTTTTGCCTCAAAAGCCAGTTCCAAGTTTTACAGATTAGTTCAATTTTTTGACTTTCATTTTTGTTAATTATCCCTTTGATTTTCAGGATTTCCACTTTGGTATTTAATTGGAAATTTTAAATTTTTCTTTTTCTAGTTTTTTTTAGTTGCCTGATCAATTCATTGATCTGTTCTTTCTCTTTTTTACTGATATATGCGTTAAGAGATACAAAATTTCCCCTAAGTATTTCTTTGACTACATCTCACAAATTCTGTAATGCTGTCTTATTTTTGTAATTCTCTTTAATGAAACTATTGATTATTTATATGACATGCTTTGAACCACTCATTCTTTAGGATTAGATTGTTCAATTTCCAATTAATTTTAAATTTATACTTCTATGGTCTTTTGTCAAATGTAATTTTTATTGTTTTATGATCTGAAAAGGATACATTTAATCTTTTTGTTGTTTCTGCATTTGGTTGTGAGATTTTTGTGAAGGTGCCATGTACAACTGAAAAAAGGCATATCCCTTCCTATTCCATTCAGTTTTCTTCAGAAATCTATCATATCCAACTTTTCTAAGATTATATTTATCTCTTTAACTTCTTTTTTATTTACTTGATGGTTAGATTTGTCTATCTCTGGGAGAGGAAAATTGAGGTTTCCCTAATACAGTATTACTGTTTCTTTCCTCCTATAATTCATTTAACTTTTCCTTTAAGAATTTGTATGCCATGCCACTTTGTGCATATGTGTTTGACATTGATGTTACTTGAGCGTCTCTGGTTCCTTTTTAGCAAGATATATTTTCCCTATTTATCCTTTTTAATCTGTTCTATTTTTGTTTTTGTTTTGTCTCAGATGACGATTGTTACTCCTGATGTTTTCACTTCAGCTGAAGCATAATATATTCTTCTTCAGTCCTTTATTTTAATTCTGTATATGTCACTCTGTTTCAAACATTTCTTGTAAATAATATATTGTTGGATTCTGATTTTAATGCATTCTGCTATTCACTTCTATTTTATATTTATTCCATTCACACTCCTATTATGATTACTAACTCTGCATTTCCTTTTTTATTAAAGCTTCTTATTTTCAAAACATATGCATAAATAATTTTTAACATTCACCCTTGCAAAATCATCTTGTGTTCCTAATTTTTTTCTCCCTCTTTTCCCCCTCTCCCCTAGATCATATGTAATCCAATATATGTTAAACATGGGCAATTCTTCTATACATATTTCTATATATACATATTTTTATCTATACATATTTCCACAATTGTTATGCTGCACAAGAAAAATTAGATCAAAAAGGAAAAAAATTAGAAAGAAAACAAAATACAAGCAAACAACAACAGAGTGAAAATGTCATGTTGTGATCCACACTCAGTTCCTTCCCCCAGACCTCTCTCTGGGTGTAGATGACTCTTTTCATCACAAGATCATGGGAATTGGCCTGAAGAGGGCCACCTCCATCAGAATTGATTGTTCTATAATCTTTCTATTGCTGGATACAATGATCGCCTGGTTCTACTCATTTCACTTAGCATGATTATGTTTAATAATGATAAAGCTCTTAAAAGATATTTATATCATCTTTATATATAGAAATGTAAACATATCTTTTTATGCTTCTCTTAAGTCTTTTATTTGAAAATGAAATTTTCTATTCAACTCTGGCCTTTCATTAAGAATATTTGAAAGGTATTTATTTCATTAAATATCCATTTTTTTCTCATGAAGTATTATATTCAGTTTTGTTGGGTAGGTTATTCTTGGTTGTGATCCCAGCTCTTTTGTCTTCCAAAATATCATATCTCAAGCCCTCTGTTCTCTTTTAATGTGGTAGCTGCTAAAGTTTATGTGATCCTGACTGTGGCTCCACAGTATTTAAATGGATGCCTTCTGGCTGCTTGGAGTATTTTCTTGTTGACCTGGAACCTCTGGAATTTTGCTTCACCATTCCTGGGAGTTCTCATTTTTGGATCTCTTTCAAGTAATGTTTAGTGGATTTTTTCAATTTCTATTTTACCCTCTGGTTTGAGTATATCTGGGCAGTTTTCTTTGACAATTACTTGAATGCAGCCAAAGCTTTAATAAGGGGAAATTTTATATCTCTAGATGCTTACTTGCATAAAATAGAGAAAGAAAGACCAATGAATTGGGCTTGCAACTAAAAAGGCTAGAAAAAGAACAAATTAAAAATCCCCAAATACCAAACTTGAAATTCTAAAAATAAAAGGAGAGATTAATAAAACTGAAAGTAAAAAATAAAAACTATTGAACTATGAGAATTGGTTTTATATTTTAAAAAACCAACAATAGATAAACCTTTAGTTAATTTGATTAGGAAAAGGAAAGAGGAAAACCAAATTGTTAGTCTCAAAAATGAAAAGGGAGAACGTTCCACCAATGAAGAAGAAATTAGAGCAATAATAAGGAGTTACTTTGCCCAACTGTATGCCAATAAATTTGATAACCTAAGTGAAATGGAGGCATACCTACAAAAATATAGCTTGCCCATATTAACAGAAGAGGAAATAAATTAATTAAAGTCTCATTTTAGAAAAAGAAATAGAACAAGCTATTAATAAACTCCCTAAGAAAAAATCCTCAGGACCACATGAATTTACATGCGAATTCTACCAAATATTTAACTCCAATACTATATAAACTATTTGGAAAAACATGGAATTAAGGAACCCTAGCAAATTCCTTTTATGACATAGACATGGTACTGATACCTAAACCAGGTAGGATGAAAATAGAGAAAGAAAATTTTAGATGCTCAACTATGCTCAAAAAATTATCAAACTGTGCATACCCTTTGATCCAACAGTGTTTCTACTGGGCTTATATACCAAAGAGATATTTAAAGAAAGGAAAGGGACCTGTATGTGCAAAAATGTTTGTGGCAGCTCTGTGTAGTGGCAAGAAATTGGAAACTGAGTGGATGCCCATCAGCTGGAGAATGGATGAATAAATTGTGGTATATGAATGTTATGAACTATTAATGTTCTGTAAGAAACGACCAGAAAGATGATTTCAGAAAGGCCTGGAGAGATTTATATGAGCTGATGCTAAGTGAAATGAGCAGAACCAGGAGATCATTGTACACAGCAACAACAGACTATACAATGATCAATTCTGATGGACGTGGCTCTCTTCAACAATGAGATGATTCAAACCATTTACAATTGTTCAACGATGAAGAGAGCCATTTACACCCAGAGAGGGGACTGTGAGAACTAATTGTGAACCACAACATAGCATTTTCACTCTTTTTGTTATTGTTTGCTTGCATTTTGTTTTCTTTCTCAGTTTTTTTTTTTCCTTCTTGATCCGATATTTGTTGTGCAGCAAGATAACTGTATTGGATTTAACATATATTTTAACATATTTAACATGTATTGGACTACCTGCCATCTAGGGGAGGGGTGGAGGGAAGGGAGGGAAAACTTTGGAATAGAAGGTTTTGCAAGGGTCAATGTTGAAAAAAAAATCACCCATTCATTTGTTTTGTCAATAAAAAGCTTTAATAAAATAAAAAAGACAATTTCTTGAAATAAGATGTCTAAGTTCTTTCTTTGATAATTTTAGTTGTTCAATCATTTCAGTTGTTTCTGATTCTTTATGACTCCACTTGGGATTTTCTTAGCAAAAATACTAGAGTGGTTTATCATTTCTTTCTCCAGCCCATTTTTACAAATAAGAAAATGAGGAAAATATAATTAAGTGACTTGTCCAGGATCACACAAGTAGCAAATATCTGGGGCCAGATTTGAATTTAGAAGGTGCCAATTCTAATTCTCTATTGTGCTACCTTGCTATCCTTCTCTGAGCATGATTTTACATAATACAATAATTCTTAAGTTATCTCTCCTTGATCTATTTTCCAGGTCAGTGATTTTTCCTAAGAAATATTTCACATTTTCTTCTTTTTAAAATTCTTTTGACTTTGTTTTATTGTTGTTGGAGCTTTTTATGTCTTATGGAATCATTAGCTTCTTATTTGCCCTATTCTAATTTTTTAAGTCATTTTCTTTCCTTCTTTCTTTTATCTTATTTATTTATTTTGCTGAGGCAATTGGTGTTCAGTGACTTGCCTAGGGCCACGCAGCTAGGAAGTGTTAAAGTGTCTGAGGCCAAATTTGAACTCAGGTCCTCCTGACTTCAGGGCTGGTGCTCTATCCCCTGCGCCATCTAGTTGCTCCCCTATTCTAATTTTTAAGGAATTATTTTACTCAAGGCGTCTTTGTACTTCTTTTTCAATTTGTCCAATTCTGTTTTTAAAGGAGCTATTTTCATCAGTGTATTTTTGGACCTCTTTTTCCATTTGGTCTATTTAGTTTATTAACGTTATTTTCTCCAGTATTTTCATACCTCTTTTACCTAGTTGTTAATTATCTTTTCATAATTTGCTTCCTTTACTTTTATTTCTTTGCCCAATTTTTCTTCTACCACTCTTGTTTGAGTTGGAAAATCAAAGTGCTTTTTAAATCTTCCAGGAATCCTTGTTGGGTTTGTGCCCAAATCATGTTTTTCTTTAAGACTTTTCTTGTAGCTGTTTTGACTTCATTATCTTCTTCTCTGTGTCTAGATCTTTCCTGTCACCATAGTAGTTTTTTTTTTTTTTTTATATATAGTCAGGTCCTTTTTTGTTGTTTATTTTTCACTCTATTTCTTGATTTAGAATTTTATGTTGGGCCCCTTTTCCAGATTTGGGGAAGAAGAGTCACTATGTCAAGCTCCAAGCTTTTTTCTACTGCTCTTTTCAGAACTAGTTCTGGGGATTTCCAAAGTAGGATGATCTGGGGTGGGAAGAGGTGTGGTCACTGTATTGGTCTGTATTCTGGTCCCTGCCCAGGATGGGCCCTGGATATTGTTTCTCAGGGTCTTTGATCCTTTCGAACCAGAGATGATACTGTCCCTCAGAGACTTCCATTCCCTTTTGCCAATTTCCCTTCAGGGCTTCCACTCCTTCTTGATCAAAAGTGTTTATCACTGTCTTTCAACTATGACCCAGAAGTAAATATAGCCAATGAAGTTCCCAGTGCTATTCCAAGAGTACCTTGTACCCTCTTTTTGATTAGTTGCCAGGTCCTCTTATTGTCTCTGGCTTGAGAGTTCCTTAAATTATTGCTGCTTCTGTCACCACCACCTAGTCCGACCACTGATGTTTCATCTAGGTGGGCCTTGGGTCGGCCTCTCCCCTTGTGCTACAGATCTCTCTTTCCAACCTCCTAAGTTGTCTTAGGCTGGAAGACTGTCTCACTATTACCTTTTGTTGGTTGTGCTACTCCAGAATTCTATCTGAGATAACATTTTAAAGTTGTTTTGAGGGGAATATTGAGAAAACTCAATAGAGGGCTTTCTCTATTTCTGCCATCTTCTGAATATAACTTTCTTGAAAGTAGAAACTGATTTCTTTTTGCACCCTTAGGGACTAGCACTGTGCCTAACACATGGCAGTAGCTTTATCACTATGTGTTGTATTTAATGAAAGTAATAATGCATGCAAAAGCATTTTGGAAAACATAAATAGAACTATAAGGGCGATTATTCTCCCGAGACCAGTCATGCAAATTATTCAGGCTCACTGAGCCACAGTTAGGATACTCAACTGTTGGCATCTAGTGACCCGATTAAAAATTGAAACACTAACAGGCTGCTACCATCGCTGACAATAACGGGCTACAGATGCTCATCATCATCAAAGGCATCATGGCCTGCTGATGTTAAAAGGCAAGGTGTAGCCATTAACTATTCCATCCCATTATCGAAGGATCATCTCTGACATCTCCATTGCCCATCTCTAACTCCTCTCCCTCTAATGAGCATCCTTTGTCTTGCATATAGTAGTGAACACTCATTACTCATGAATAGAAATCTAGAAGAAGCATGTTATAACGAACAAAGCATTGAACAGGGAGTCAGCAAACCCGTCTCCTGTCTTGGTCCCACCTCCCATGGTGCATGCCCTCGCCATTTTACATTTCTTGGGTTTCTCAAGCATCTGACTACAATCTGAGCACCGACAGCAGCAGGTGTACTTTGTGTGGTGAGCCCTCTCATTGGAATGCTTCAGGTAGACCTCACCAGCTTACCAGCTCAGTTTGAGGCCGTTCAAAGGAAATTTACAAAGGAAGCTATGGTCCACACAGACAACTTAGAAATCAAAAATTCTAATGAAGAATTAGAGAGACTCCATTCTCTACCTTCAGCAAGATAACTCACAAGAAACAACCTCTCAACGGGGGGGGGGGGGGGGGTAGGGCATATATCATGATTCCTGTTTTCAGTCAAAGAAACGGCTAGGGATGCGCCGGAAGCAACCTAAACTGGCTCATCAGAGTCGGTTGCTAAATTTGCACTGTGAGTATTTGCACCTCAACAAATTAAGGCTCGATTTATTGTTTTGTTAATTCTCTAGGTTTTAATAATACAGATTAAACTTTAAAGTTTCCTTCTTTGGGGGAAAAGCTGATTGTTAAATATTTACCAGCACACTCCTGACATCATGGTTGGAGATTGATGGAGACTGGGGCCAGAGGACTCAATTCTAGTGTCACCTACAAGAAACCTTCCCCCTCCCCCATCATCTTCCCTCTATTTTTACTTACACTTTTATGTGTACATATTTTTTCCTTCAATAGAATATATGCTGCCTAAGGGCAGGAACCGGTTCCCTTTTGTCGTTGTATCTCCAGTGTCTGGTGACATTGTGGTCTCTAAATCCGTACTTGCTGATTGACTGATTAATTGATCACAAGAAAGAAAGGGACCTAGATTAGTTTCATCCATATGCCAGTCAATCAGTAAAGAAGTATTTATTAAGCACTTACTATGTGTCTAGCTGAGCTAAGTACCAGAGATACAAGTATAAACAAAAAGAAAGATAATCTCTGACCCCAAGTAGCTTTATGAATGATGGAGAAGTACTGCCTGGTGGGAAATGGTGGGAGGCTGGCCTGGGCACCCTTCTTAAAAGGAAGTTCTGAAAGAAGTCTTCCACCTTCCGATCAGAGGAAGGGGCTCCAGAGGCAAAGGGTATTTCTGAAGTGTTGAGTTCATGTACATGTATTTGTGAGTTTATGAATTACATGCTTATAAAACCTAGAGAAAAAAATCTTCAGTTTCATAGAGCTATGTTTCATGGGAAATAAGTGGCTCCCTTCTTCTTGAAGGTTTGTAAGCAGAACCTCTTTCCAGGTTCATCATAACAGAGTATAGGTTGGGCTAAATGCCTGAGGTCCCTTCTAACTCATGATTTTGTGATTCCATGACATTGTATTTGCATCTGGATGTGAGCCTGGAATGAAAAATGAAGAGCAATGGTTCGGTGGCTAATGCACAGGATGTAGCCAGCACTGCAAAGCAGCAGAGAAATGCAGAATTTTGGCAAAGGCTCAGCATGCTACCAATGTCTTGGGAGAAGGTTATCACGAAGAGAGATGCTGGAGGTCACAGAGCAAAAACAACGGCAAGACATACCATCCAATTTACAGACTGGATGGCTGAAAGACCCCAATGGAAGGCCAAAAGGCCCAATGGGATGAGACGGTGGTCCGGCTGTTTAGCCAGAGTCGGTGATGAACAAAGATAACACGAGATCTGTGATTCTGGCATTTCATGGGCTCAAACCCTGTTGAAACACAAGGAATCCAAATGGACAAAAGAAATTACAAAGAACATGTAACAGAAGGGTCGGGTAGAGAAGGAAGACTCTTACTGTCTATTTTATCAAGGAACAGAGATGATATAAAAGCTTTTTATAATTAAATTACCTGTATTAAAGCATATTGTAAGGTGGATTCTTTAATAATATATTCTGACTTATTAACTCTGACAATCTAACTACCATGTGCTCCCTCCCAGTGACATCCGATTGGCCCCATTCATATGTGTTTGATTCCTTCTCAGTGAAAATAAATAAGCCTTTAGAATATGCAAAGGGAAATCAGCTAGAAAGACAGCCGAACAGGAAGTCTGAAGAACAATATCACAATTATTCCTTCAAATTCTGACAGCATAAATGCAAACCTACTTTGGGCAAAAACTTGTAAAAAAAAAATAACAGGCAGATGGTAAGTGAAAATTTATAGTTTCTTAAAATCGCAAAAATATTGTGCTTTGTGTTGACAAGAACCCTGTCTTAAAAGCAGCTCAGCTCTCGGGGCTTGGGTTGCCTGCTTGGGCCTCTGTGCCTCACTTGGAACTATAGCAAACTGGGTTGGGAACACCAATCAGGAAAAATCTTTGAAGTGAAGTGAGGGAGGAGAGGAGCAACTTGGCAAGGCCTTGGATCAAGTCTCCTACTTCAACCACCACAGCTGCCAACTGATCAAAATAAGGTCCAGTGGGACAGCTAGGTGACACAGTGCATAGAGCACCAGCCTTGAATTCAGGAGGACCTGAGTTCGAATGTGGTCTCAGACATTTAACACTTCCTAGCTGTGTGACCCTGGGCTAGTCACTTAACCCCAGCCTCAGAAAAAAAGTGAAAATAAAAATAAAGTCCAGGATCCAACATGAGTAGCACCCAGGTAGTCACTCATGGGAGTCTGCAGGAGACAGAACAAGGAGACCAAGCCCCTTGCCAAGTTGACTTGGACCTTAGGTCCACCTTGATTCTCATTCTAGGACCAAGCAATGAAGGTTATTATGGAAAGAAAATGAAGAAATCTCATTTGTTTGGACCAAAGAACTGATGTTTTTAAAACGGGGACCACGGGACTGAGAGGAGATCAAAGGGACATATCAGTCAAGTCAACAAATATTTATTAATCACTTATCATGTGCTCAGTGTCATACTCAGTGTGGCACAAGCCACAAAATCAGAGACTTGAAGCTGGAGAGGACTCAGAGGACATCGGTCCAGCCCCTTCGTTCTACAAATGGTCCAGAGAGGCTGAAGTAAAAGTGACTTTTCCAAACTCACACAGGAGCCAGGATTAGGAATCTAGACTTTCTGATTCTACTCACTGTAATGTAAATGATCTCTTTTCCTTTGTGATCTCATCGAAGTAGGAAAACTCCTAAATTGATATATAACTTATGATCTTAGAGTGTTGCTTGGATATTGAAAAGTTAAATGACTTCTCCAGGGTCATATGGGTAGTCTACATCAAGAAACCAGATTTAACTCAGATTTTCCTGACTCCAAGGTTGAACAATAATTCACAACTCCAAAACTAGAGATAAATGCCATAGAGGTTCCAAAAAGGAAAAGATCAGGAAAGGTGTAAATGTTCCAGGTGGGAAAAAGGAGTTGATTTGGGCTTTGAAGGAATATTTGGTGTTGGGAGTAGTTGGTGGATGGTGGAACTCTAGGAGGAAGGGGTGGGATTCCAAAGGAGAACAGAATGAGCAAATGCTCAGAGACAGAGATGGTCTGGTAATTCCTACATACTTTCTTAGAAAGTAACCCAATAAAATTATTATGGCAGAAACTAGGCTTTGGCCCACACTTAACACCATATACCAAGATAAGATCAAAATGGATTCATGCTCTAGGCATAAAGAGAGTATAAATAAATTAGAGGAACATAGGATAGTTTACCTCTCAGATCTGTGGAGGAGGAATTTGTGACCAAAGAAGAACTAGAGATCATTTTTTATCACAAAATAGGAAATTTTGATTATATCAAGTTAAAAAGCTTTTGTACAAATAAAAATAATGCAGACAAGATTAGAAGGGAAACAATAAACTGGGAAAACATCTTTACAATTAAAGGTTCTGAGAAGACCTCATTTCCAAAATATATAGAGAACTGACTCTAATTTATAAGAAATCAAGCCATTCTCCAATTGTTAAATGGTCAAAGGATATGAACAATTTTCAGATGAAGAAATTAAAACTATTTGTAGCTATATGAAAAGGTGTTCCAAATCATTATTAATCAGAGAAATGCAAATTAAGACAACTCTGAGATACCACTGCCCACCTGTCAGATTGGCTAAGATGACAGGAACAAATAATGATGAATGTTGGAGGGGATGTGGGAAAACTGGGACACTGATGCATTGTTGGTGGGGTTGTGAATAGATCCAATCACTCTAAAGAGCAGTTTGGAACTATGCTCAAAAAGCTGTTAAACTGTGCATACCCTTTGACCCAGCAGAGTTACTACTGGGCTTATATCGCAAAGAGATCTTAAAGAAGGGAAAGGGACCTGTATGTGCAAGAATGTTTGTGGCAGCCCTCTTTGTAGTGGCCAGAAACTGGAAACTACGTGGATGCCCATCAATTGGAGAATGGCTGAATAAACTGTGGTATATGAATGTTATGGAATATTTTTGTTCTGTAAGAAATAACCAACAGGATGATTTCAGAGAGGCCTGGAGAGACTTACATGAACTGATGCTGAGTGAAATGAGCAGGACCAGGAGATCATTATACACTTCAACAACAATACTGTATGAGGATCAATTCTGATGGACGTGGCTCTCCTCGGCAATGAGAGGATCCAAATAAGTTCCAATTGATCAGTGATGAACAGAACCAGCTACACTCACAGAAAGAACACTGGGAAATGAGTTTGGACCACAACATAGCATTTCCACTCTTTCTGTTATTGTTTGCTTGCAGTTTTGTTTTTCTTCCTAGGTTATTTTTACCTTCTTTCTAAATCCAATTTTTCTTGTGTAGCAAGACAACTGTATAAATATGTATACATATGTTGTATTTAACATATACTTTAACATATTTAACATGAATGGGACTATCTGCCATCTAGGGGAGGGAGTGGAGGGAAGGAGGGAAGAAGTTAGAACAGAAAGTTTTGTAAAGGTCAATGTTGAAAAATTACCCATGCATATGTTTTGTATATAGAAAGCTATTAAAAAAAAAAAACAACTTGAAAAAGACAAAGTAACCCAATAAAAATGACCCTTCCTAGTCTGCCCTTTAGAGATGGAGTTCACAAGCTCCAACAACACCCAAATCACTGAAAATTCACTGCCCTCCCAGAAAGCGAATAACCAGAATCTAACCACCTTCGAGAGTAATCCGCAGTGGATTATGTGGGCTTTGAAAAACACAACAGGGGAAGTTGAGATGGGAACCTTGGTAGACCTGCCCACTGTCCCTAAACCATATTAGTTCAGGGGGAAGATGGGCTGGAGGTGGGGAGGGAATAAATGCAATTGCAATGAAAAGATCAGAACTCTGGGGATTTAGGGTGTGGATTTCCCGATGGTAGATGTCTTCGCTTCTCTTCTAAGGTATTCTAGCTTCTCTGAGTCACCATATATCTCGATGCTTTATAAACACCAGTATGACTTGGTTTTAGTTTGTTTTTCCTCATTCTCCTCCCAATTTGGCTCCATCTCCTCTGTCCCCGGGGGAGGGGGGAGGAGAATTACCATTCCCCTTGCACATATTGATCCCCCGTAAACAGAATCCCTCCTTATATTTCTCCATGGACAAGATGGAGTAAGGGTATCCGAGATGTCTAGAAAGGATACCTCCGAAATTTGACTAGAACGGTTTTTGAAATTTGTCCCTTCTGCCAATCACAACTGAACCAGGTCCTTTCCATTCAAAGATCTCAAACGGAGAGTTTTTGGTATTTCTCATGTGAAATTTCAAGGGGACTAGGGTGGAGAAGCGTCTCCACCTTCCTAGATGATCCCTCTATATGAAGATCAAGGACAAGAGAGAAGAACAATTAGCAAATTCATTCATTCAAATCCTCTTGGAAAGTAAAGAGAATCTTAACATACGGTAACAGATTAACACAGTGGTTGAGCCCAAACTCCTTGCGGTAAGCTATAAAAATCAAGCCCGCTTGTTATCATGGCAGGGGACCTTTCCCACAGTGGGTGTGCCATTAAAGTTGAATGCAGATGAAATATCCAATAGATAATAGTAGAAGTCCAGGGTTCAAATCTAGACAGCTACTTAACCTCTGTGTGACCCTGGGCAAGTCATTTAAATCTGAACTTTTTCATCTGTAAGAGATTTAGATTAGATGACCCTTAAAGAGTCCTTTGAAGATTTAAAAATCTATGATTCTATGAATAATAAAAGTAAAGAACAATTAGAAAAGGCACTAGTGATTGAACTGTTAATTGTTCTTCCTCGTTTGGACATTGGACAGGAAAAGTTCATACCTTATTTAAATAGCATCTAGGATGCTGGGAGTGTAAGGGCAGCTCTTACCAAGATGGTATTTGGGAAGAAGCATTTTTAAGACAAATTACCTTTTGAACTAATAGTCTATTATTCCCTTCAAATAGCCCCTTTTCTTTTAAAAATAAAAAGTCCTTCATTTATATTTAAGGTATAAAAGACCATTTATTCTGCTCCCACCTGGTAATCAATTTTTAACAATACCATTTTCTCCACCCCTTGTAATTCTACATGTCACACAAAGCCCAAAGCTTTCAGCTTGTGGAAAGTTAAAACAAAATCCACGGCCTTCTCCACCAACCTACCCACACACACTTACCCCAGATACACTGAAAATATGTAATCAGGGCTCCCCCATGGTCCTCAGCATGGGGCTGAACTGGAAGGCATTAAGAAATAACTACTTCTGATTCACACTTAGATGTCACAAAGTTTCTGCATATACATCACCATTAGCCCCATTCTCCCTCTTCAGCGTCAAGAGGCCTTGGCTATGTATCCTCCAGGCTTACAAAAGACAGAGGCCTCCTTTGATGGGCACAGAAGAATAGGGTAGAGGATTTCTCCTGTCTTATCTGTGGACTATGGAGCAGAGGGAGAGGAGGTAGAAGTCCCACATTTTTAATCAAGTGTCCTCCCTTGTTAGGACCCCTGTTTCTCTTCAAGGTGGGAGGGATGGCTACCCTACTGGCAACTGGCCATTGTTGTGGCTCTTCCCCTTTACCCAACCTGGATCTGGATTTTGTAACATTTGTCTAAGACATTAAGATTTACAAAATCCTGTGTGACCCTGGGCAAGTCACTTAACCCCAGCCTCAGGGGAAAAAAAAAGATTTACAAAATGGTTTACAAATAGCTCATTTTATTCTCTCAAGTCCCCTGTAAAACAGGTGCTATCATTACTCCATTTCGCAACAAGGGAAACCAAGGTCCAGAGATATTAAGTGACTCGCTTAGGATGAAATAGTTGGGATTGGATTTGAACTCAGGCCTTATTCTTTCTCCTTTTAAGTCTCTCGCTCCTTTGTTTCTTGTATGAACGTTCCTTCCCCCACTCAGCCCTTCACCTTCCTTGTACTTCTATTTTTCAGTTGGTTTAACACTCTTTGGTTGTGAATTCACCCTTCATGAGATAGCTGCTCGTCCCACAACACCTCCAGATTCATTTATTCTTCTCCTGGTGCACCCCAATTCCTTTCCCCCTTCCTTTTCCTAAAAGACAGAAAACAGCTTCATTTGCCATCGGGTGAGTAAGAATGTTACTTCCTGCCCTGGGACTCAGTTTCTCTCTTTATATAGTGAGGGGGTTGGACTAGATTAAATGGCCCCACAGATCCTTAACAAATAAAGATCTCCGAGTCCATAGTGTTTCTGGGTGATGGAAGAAGGAGGAATATACATGGAAATGAATATAATGTAAAAGCAATAGTATTAATAACTTAAATAATAACATATAAATAAATAGACAAAATAAAATAAGCTGTAGCCAATGCAGGATAAGAACCTTTCAGGTGGAGTTGAGCTTCTCAGCCAATTTAGTTAAATCCTCTCAATATTCCCAAAAGACAATTTGCTTGAACACCTCCGGTGGTGAGGAGCCCGGTCCCTAATGAGGCAGTCCATTCCAAACTTGGGCAATTCTAACTGGACGGAAGGTCTTCCTCCCTGACACTTCCATGCAAGGCACTGTGACTTCTCCCACTCTCTCCTTAAATGGGCCACCCAGTATTTGGCTACAAAAAGAGATTAAGACTGATTTTCCTGCATCCTACTGAGAACCAGCCTCATTACTTTAGAGACATCTCGTGTACCCCCATGCAGGAAAGGAGCTCCCAGAGCATGTTGCTTTTTTGAAGCCGATACAACTTTCTATTCTGATCCACCACAAATGTTCTCTCCCTAAGGCACAGGAAGGACGCATGGAGCGCATCGCGGATACAGCATATGGTGCTAAAATAGCAAGCTGATAATCTTTAGCAGCATTTGACAGTAGTAAGAGATCAATTATTGCCACATAAATATTCAAAAGCTCTCCTGGTCCTCTGTTGGGATAAGATTATATTTAACCATAATAATGACTTCCCAGTTAATAGCAGTCAAGTTTGCCCATGAAACAGTGTCAGTTAAATGCTCAGTTGGCCAAGGTTGGGTCTCTGCTGCTGCTGTCACTTCTCCTGGAGATTCCACGTAGAGTGAAATGGAAACACTAAATAAGTAACTGTCACCTTCTTCCTCCAGAATCTCTTCCATCTTCTCGGAGATGGTGGGATGGAAACTTTGAGGTAAGCGCTGTCTAGGTGAAGCTAGTCTACGCTCCCCAAAGCACCAGACGGATTCTGACTTGCCGTGATGACTGCTGGATTTCAAAGCAAAATCTCTTGTATTCTCAGGATTCTTAATCTGTCGACAAGCACGTGTTGATACTGGCGACACGGCCGGGCCTGTGCCGAAATCCCGCCATCACATATGGGACCCAGCTGCCTGACATAGTTTGAAACCGGCTGGGCTTTCACAGGACCTTCTGCTAGAATGTCTAGTGGGCAAGGCCAGTCCCCACAGGGGAACTGGAGGCCAACATTAGGGGAACCCAGCCCCCATGTAGTCAGCACTGCAATTCCCTTGAATGATTGAGTTTTACATGGATGGATGCCCAATGAGTAGGGAAGGACCTGGGGGCTAAGAACTGAAATATCTCATGGAAATAGGCAAAATGAGGAGCTGAGAGGAAAAAGACAGGAATAGGATGCTAGAAAGCAGGAAAAAACAGATAGATATGTGCCAAGGAAGGATAGACGAAATGGACAGACTCAAATTAGGAAATATGGTTAGAATCTTGCCCAGGAGGATGAATTGTGCTGAAGAAGTTCTACCCAAGGGGAGAATTTGGAATAAAGAGGAAATAGGGAAAGATAGTGGGGAAAACAGAAGACAAAGAAGCAAAAGGTATCAGTGAAAATTTTAAAATATTCAGATGAGAGCAGAAAGAAATTCAAAAAGGGGGGCACAGACAAACAGGACAGCGTTGGTTAATACATTTTTTTTTTAAAGAGCCAAACTCCATGTAATAAAGATTCACAGTTTTGGGTTGGGTTTTTTTTCAGTTTCCCCCCAAAATAATTAGCTCCAATCTGACTAGAAGTAATCTGTTCTACTTTTATTTTGTTTTATTTTATTTTGCTGAGGCAATTAGGATTAAGTGAATTGCCTAAGGTCACACAGCTAGGAAGTGTCAAGTGTCTGAGGCCACATTTGAACTCGGGTCCTCCTGAATTCAAGACTGGTGCTCTATCCACTGCGCCACCTAGCTGTCCCTGTCTGTTATACTTTTTTTTTTCCCTGAGGCTGGGGTTAAGTGACTTGCCCAGGGTCACACAGCTAGGTAGTGTTAAGTGTCTGAAACCACATTTGAACTCAGGTCCTCCTGAATTCAAGACTGGTGCTCTATCTACTGTGCCACCTAGCTGCCCCTGTCTGTTATACTTTTAAAGAAAACTGGCCATTTAAGATGATCTGACTCCCCCAGAACAGGATGTTCATCTTCCTTAGCCCAAGAACCTTCCAACTCATAAGACAAAGTGCTGTACCACATACAGTATGAATTGACCTTCCCCAAGGTTGGAGCTGGGAGGAAGGGGAAGAGTCTCATGGCCCTAAAACTATCCTTCCCTCTAATAAGTAGGAGAAAGTCTGGATTTGGCACTGTTGAGAGACTTTCCACTGACAGAGGGACACAGATGTGAGCTTCTGACCTATATCCTTTCCAGTCTATAAAATAGGAGAATCTCTTCCTCTGGAGTCTAGAAAGTGATCACTTGGGAACAAGGGGATGAAATGAAGTAAAAAGAAGGGAAAGAAAGTCAATTACAGGGTATTCTTTCTATAAATCAAGGTTTTCCTCTAGATCTCACATGGTTCTGTTTGGCGCCAACAAGTCCAAGGACACCCCGTAGATACAAATCTTCTAAGTTCCCTGACCCAGAGGAATACTCAGGGCAGGGCACCAGCACCCCCTTAACTCTCTAGGAAACATGTATGACAAGGCAGCTTTGTTCTGAAGTAGGGAATGAACTCTCTAACCTTTACCAGGGTATTTCAGAGCCACATATCAAGAGAAGAAGGTATAACCTCCTCAAAATCCAAATGAGTAGTATCTTTGGGGGTCCCGACAGACAACAATCTGGCTAGATAACATAGCCTCACTGGCTACAAACCAAACAACTTTGTCCAAATGAAACCTCCAGAGATTCAAAGGCAATAAATGAAGCGGCCAGAGATCCAATGACAACGATCAGCTGCACGGGGGTCCCATTAGCTGGTTGTTATAGTCCCTGTCCCGAGGCAGATGTCACCCCCCTAGTCTTTGCCGATGGCTGGACCCACGCTACCCACTAACTGGCAATGCAAAACTCGTTATCGCCAAGGAAAAGAACTCAACTAGCAATGGCAAGCTATCTAGTGGCAGAGGATTCAAAGGGAGCTGGAAAATGGGATGAGATGAATATGACTGGGCATGAAAACAAGTACACACTGAAGAAAGATGGACGCGGCAAATCAGAGAAACTTTCTGCTGTTCATACCAATATGGAACCTCGCAGCCTGACCCCAAAGCACACTCACTCACCCCCTCAGACATTTTTAAAACCTGCTATTTATTCTGCTTCCACTGCAAACACCATTTCTACCCCCTGATCCTTAGTTTAACACCTGGCTTGCAGTGATCTGGGAGGCCCTCTGATGCTTTTAAGCCCAAACGTACGGGAAATTCCCACCAACATCATATTGTTTTCCTCCCGACAGTGGAAGCTTTTGCTTGTACCGTGGAACGTGACCATTTTCAGGCCAGGCAAAGTCCTATCCGTGGCTTCACAGTGCAGGATCAACAGGAAGGCCGCTGTCTCAACCCCAATAAATTTGGGGTCTCGGGCAGGTTTCGTTCTTCCAGATGCTCAGCCAAGCTGGGATACGTTTGGGCAGAGGATGTCTTATAGAACTGGCCCCACAACACTTCTCTGACCATGAGCTAAAGCACCCCAAGGTGCCCTTGCTAAAGAGCAGACATTCTCAATGCTGACAGACCTAGGAAAAGACCATTCTTTTCTCTCAAAGTGTTATTAATTGTTCTGACACATGCCTCTGGCGTCTGCACCTTTTTGTGTAAATAAATGATTAGCTCCATCAGGATGCTGCCTGGGACAAGTTGATTAGAAGAAAGAGCAATGGCCCCACCATTCAGCGCTTCCCCTATACTGTTCTTCATTAGGAAGAATCTCTCTTTCTGTCTCCGCCCCTTCTTTTCTTCATTCTCACTCCAGCTGCTGTTTTTTTCCTTCTTCCTTTTCCTTCCCCCTCACTCCACTCAAAAAGGAAGGCTGTGAAAAAAAGGAAATAGAAAACTGGCTTCCAAACAGTCGCGAGAATCCTGCAATCTGGATAGGACCTTGCCGATGATCTGGCCCAATCAATCTCATTCAATCATCAAGCACTTCTCCAAGTACATTGTTCTTGGATCTGGGGTTACAAAGCTGCTCTGGAGCCAGGAAAACCAGCTGCTACCTGAAACTTTAATCCTCTACTTCATGGATGGGTCTATACAGATCAATAACTTTGAGGTGGATTGTGGGAACAAACACCGAATTAGGTCATCGAGATGATTATGATAACGGCAATCATATAAATTTATATAACGCTTTGTGGTTGCAAATCACTTTATGTCTTTTATCTTATTTGATCCTTACAATCCTGTGGGATAGGAAGTTGTTATTATTCCCATTTTACAGATTGGGAAACAGAGGCTCCCCCCCCTTGGTTGTACAGTTAGTAAGGGACAGAAGTGGAAGTTGAATCCAGTTTTTCTTACTGCAGATCTCATTGCTATTAAGTGAGTAAAGCAACCAGTTACTACTGTTCAATTCTCAACAAACACGTACTCAGCAATTTCACCCGATTAGGTCCCAATTAGGCACCTACTATGTACCATATGTTGTGTTATATTTAGTATGGGACACAATGAAACAGCGCCTGATTTTGAGGAGTGAATATTCATTTGGAGCACATGTAAGCAAACACAAAGTATATCTGATTTCAAGGCTGAAGGTACAGTTCTTAGGGGGACACTGGGTGGCACTGCAGTGGATAAAGTGGCCTCAGACACTTACTAGCTGGGTGACCCTGAGCAGGTCATTTAAGCCTGTCTGCCTCAGTTTCCTCATTTGTAAAATAAGCTGGAGAAGGAAATGGCAAACCAGTCCAGTATCTGTGCCAAGATGACCCCAAATGAGGTCACGAAGAGTTAGAGAGAACTAAAAATGGCTGGACTACAACAACATGATTCTAATATGAAAGGCTGTCAACAAAAATAAGGCCTTCAGAAGGCACAGCAGAAGGGTAGAAAAGAGTGGGCAATGGAAAACAAAGATAGAGATGAGAGGGAGATATGAATGGGTAGGCAGGAGCAGGGAGTGGCAGACAGGGAAAGGAAGGGTCTTTCAATGATCATCCACTGAAAACTCCCAGGATCCCGAGCGCACCTACAACCTAGCCTTTCTCCAATTCTAATTGTGGCAAGATCTGTGTAGAATATAGCAGGATCTCTGGGTTGAAGCCAACCAGACATGCTTTGCAAAAGCTTTAAACTTCCCTCAAAATGTAGTTAAAGAAAACAAGGGTTTTTTTTTTAAATGGGAGAACAAAATTAGTGCTCATCGGAGTGAAGAGTGGAGTGGTCTGATGCAGAGTGAAGCGCTGAGCCTTCACAGTTTCAGCTCTGCCAGTCTCAGCCTTAAATACCTTTGGTTATTCTGGGCCTGAGCCTCTCAGGAACAGATGCCACCAATCACAGACCATGCTGGGCTGGATCTTTAACAAGCGAAAGAGACAAAACATGGCCTAGTAACTACAATAACCTAGAAGAATTAAATGACCCCCTCCTCTCTGACTGCGTCATGTTGCGGGGGCACTGGCAGATCAACCTTGTTTTAGAGGTTGGCATTGCTACAGCATCAGGTTCTCAAGGTTCTCATGTTAAGAGATGAGCTGTCCAATGAGAATAGGCTACTGCTAAGAGATAATGGGTCCTGCCTTAATTAGTTTGTCTTTCTTTCTTTCTTTGTTTTTTGGCTGAAGCAACTGGGGTTAAGTGACTTGCCCAGGGTCACACAGCTAGGACGGGTTAATGTCTGAGGCCAGATTTGAACTCCGGTCTTTCTGACTTCAGGGCTGGTGCTCTATCCACTGCGCCATCTAGCTGCCCCTGGGTCCTGCCTTATTAAAGGTATTCAGTCAGAGGCTGAATAACTACTTCTCTAGGATATTATAGGGAGAATTCCTCTTTGGGACTAATTGGACTAATGACTTCTAAGGCCTCTTCCAATTCTGGGATTTGGGGATTTCAGTGACCTCGCCCATCTTACTCTGCTAACAGATCAAGAGATCTTATCCAGGAGATCATTGGACACGGCAACAAGATTATACAATGATCAATCCTGATGGAACGTGGCTCTTTTCAACAATGAGATGATTCAGGCCAGTTCCAATGATCTTGTGATGAAGAGAGCCATCAACACCCAAAGAGAGGACTGTGGGAACTGTGTGTGGTTCACAACAGAACATTCTCAGTCTTGTTGTCGTTTGTTTGCATTTTATTTTCTTTCCTTTCTGGTTTGATTTTTCTTGTGCAGCAAGATAATTATATAAATATGTTTACATATATTGAATTTAACGTACATTTTTTTACCATGTTTAACATATACTGGATTACATTCTATCTAGGGGAGGCAGTGGAGGGAAGAGGGGGGAAATTGGAACACAAGGTTTGGCAAGGGTTAATGTTGAAAAATTATCCATGCATATGTTTTGAAATTTTAAAAGCTTTAATAATAATTTTTAAAAGGTCAAGGGATCTTAGAGGCCATGAAGTCCATCCCTTCTCATTTTATATATGAAGAAACCTATTTAACACTTATTCAGAAACTGCCTTATGCTCTTCAGGTTAGGAAGTCTTCTCACCTTGGTTAGTTTTATCATCACCTCAAAAGAAAGAAACAGTTCCCCCCAAATACTTAGCACTTGGTTGTCCATCCTTCATTTTCTAACAGGACCAATGCCATCATGGAGTGATGTGTTCTTGAATTGGGTTTAAGTGAGGTGCCATCAAATCATCAGCCTCACTCTCTCTTCCAGAGTCATTGAAATCCAGTGGCAAAAGTCAAAAGGATCAATGATATCCTGGGATGTGGCATATGACCTTAAGATCTTTGATGTCTAACTGAGCTCTAAGTTCTTCACAGCACCTGCTTCAGCCACCATTGTGGCCATTGGAGCAAATTGTTCTCATGTGCTCATTCCCTGGGACTTAGAAGTCTTCACTTGCTTGAGGTAGACATTCCCCTAACTCACCACCAGATTTGAGGCCCATTGGAAATTCCCAACTGGCTTTAGCCCATCATCAAGATAGTTATATCAAGGTGTGGCTGCCGTACATGTTATAGCTTGCTGGAGTCCCAGATGACATTGGGATAGGAAGAGGACACTGGTGATGGGTGAGCAGCCATGATAATGGCCCAACAGCCCTCACACTAGAGGTGCCGGTCTTGCCTGAGCTAACTCTTAGCAGGACACTGTGTTCTGGGTGATGGGTCAATCCATTGGGTGTACATGTTGCTTCTAGGGGCTGACTAGCTATTGCTGCTCCCTGCTCCTCCGTTCTCCACACCCAACTCTGATTTCTGAGGTTGAATGGCATTTCCAACTTTTTTTGAGAGAGCACAATCAGGCAAGACACAGTTGCCTAATGATTTGACATATACAATAATAAATGATCTCTGTGACGCCATTCCTGATTTCTCACTATCTTTTTCCCCAACCGACCCTGTGTTTGTATATACGTATGTATGTACGCACACAGCTTCCCCCATGGGATGTAAACTCCCTCAGGAGAAGGACAATTTCCTGTTTGGTCTTTGTATCTCTGGGGCTTAACAAATGCTTGTTGATTGATTGATAGAAAAGCACCTTGGAGGTTATCAAATTAGAACATAGTGCTATTGGATCAACTTGCTGAGAAGGCTCTATGATCTCTTTCCCACTCAAGTGGAGAAACTCTGAGATGTTTACTCTTGAGCATATACCAGCAGGTGATCCTGAGAGAAATTCTCCTGCTTGGGAAATTCTGGTAGGGATTTATCTGACCACTCAATCCATCCTCAAAGAACACAACAATGAGGCTTCCCTTCTTTGCAGGTGATTCCTAAAATCAGGAACTCCAGAGAACAAAACCAAAGTTCCCTGTGAGGTTGAAAGTAAACAAGGATTCCGTTCCTCAGATCTGGATCAGCTTACCAGACACAAACTTTTCTCCCATGATGCTCTAAAATATTCCACGGCATTCTGGTAGGGCCAACACGAACCGGTGAGAGGATCTGGATGCTTGCAATTACCCCCAATGGACAGTACCACATCTGTCCTAATGCTGCTTACCTGCAACTTTCAAAAGTATAGGGAGAGGAAGGAGCAGTTCTGCTTACCCTCAGCCTCTCCGTATCTTGGACAACAGCTGCTCCAGGCACTATATGGAGCATGTCTACCACTGACTCAATAAAATTCTTTTTAACGTATTCATTGTATTAATGTTTATTGGTAGTCATTTATTTTACATATATTATTGGCAACAATAACCCTCATTGACTGAAAGGCACTTGTCCAAGGCCCCACAACTGGGAATCTGAGCTAGGATTAGTAGCTAAGGCTCCAGAGATCAGCTCCTTACCGCCTCTCACTAACAATTAGTGGCTATAGATAGTTGAGATATTAGATTCCAAGCGTTGGGCTGAGGATAGCATTCTGTCTATAGAGACTGAGAATGTGGGTTCAAATCTCACCTCGGATACTTCTTTACTAATATGATTTTAGACAAATCACTTCCCCCCAACCTCAGTCTTCTCCTCTGTAAAATGTGGGAGTTAGGATGGACTCGATGGTCTTGGAGCTCCTTTCCAGCTCCAGATCTAGGATTTTGGGTGTGATTTTGGACAAATCACTCCTCCTCCCTGAGCTTCAGTTTTCTCCTTTGTAAAATAAGGGGATTGGACTCAATTATCCATGAAGGCCTTTCCAACTTTAGATCATGGAGCCTTAAATCTTCCTTAAAAATTCAGTTCATATGTTGCCTCTCTCATGAGACCTTTCCTGATCCCTTTACTGATTCCAGATCTCCTACCTCACTCTCCAAATTATTTTGAATTTACTTTGTATGTATGTTCTATTTACTTCCCTAGGTTTGTGTTTTCTCCATTCCCCCCCTCCCAGAAAATGTAAGCTTCTGGGAGGAAGGAAGGGACAGTTTCATTTCCAATTTTCTATCTCTAGTTCTTAGCACAATTCCTGGCACATAAAAAGCACCTCATACTTATTGAATGGAATTGAACTGAAATTTTCTAAATCTCTAAGTGTCCATCTATAAAAGGAGATAATAATCCCTCATAGACTTGTTGTGGCAAAAATGCAAACACATGTTAAGTGACTTGTCCAGAGTCACTCAGCTAGTGCCTGATGCTGGATTTGAACTCAAGATTTCTTGGCTTCGGGCCCACCTGAATTCCTCCTCCATCAAATAAGAAATGTTGAATAAATGATTCATTGAATTTGAAGCCCTCAAAATTTCAGTTTCCTCATCTGCAAAATAAAAATCATCTATACCTAACTCCTTTACAAGTTAAGATAAATGAAAAAAGCAGAGAAGTCTCTTATATCAGTTTGAATTGGCTGTACTGCTCCCTCTAGTAGGAAGAGGAGAATGGGAGGGAAAAGAAGAGTTCAGAGGTCTTGAAGGTAGAGCCAAAGAAGATCCTTAGAACCAGTCACATTCAGAGCCCCAATCCTCTGGCTCAGCTCTCTGCAAATTCTTCAGGAGCCAGATACAGAACATATAGCAAGAATGCCATCAGCTGGTGATGGAATATTATTGCTCTATAAAAATGATGAGCATGCTGATTTTAGAAAGGCCTGGAGAGATTTCCACAAACTGATTCTGAGCGAAACAAACAGAATCAAGAATATATTGTACTCAAAAACATTAAGAATAGGCAATGATCAACTCTGAAAGACTTGGTTCCTCTCAGTGGTTCGGGGATCCAAGGCAATCCCCATAGGCTTTGGATAGAAAAATGCCATCTGCATCCAGAAAGAGAACCAAGGAGACTGAATGGAAATCAACACATGCTGTGTTCACTTCTCTTTTCTGTTTTGCTTTTTCTCTTTCCCATGATTTTCCCCTTTTGCTTTGATTTTTCTCTCCCGACACGATTCATAAAGCAATATGTATAAAAATAAACTTACTACAATAAAAATGAATGCCATCAGCTTCCAGAGAATCCCCAAATCTCCGATTTGGAAGCGACCTCAGTGGCCATCTTGTACAAACCACACCAAAACAGGACTCTCTTCAACCATATCCCCACCAAGTGATTTTACCCTTCTGCCTTAAGAATTCAGTGATAAAGGACCCAGCACTTCTAAAGGCATCTTATTCTAGCCAAATTGCTAGGAAGTTTCTCTTTTCACCAAGCCTAGGTTTGCTTCTTTTGCCCGTGGGTCCTAGAGCTTCCTCCCACTGCAGTCCAGATGCAGCACCTGATCTGGTATTGTGGGACCCCCTTCAATATTCAGAGATTGCTCTGGGTTGTTCCATGTAATCAGTTAAGGTGAACCATTGGAAATTACATCCGTATCCACTGTTGTCTCAGGGACTCAGATTGTAGGGTAGATCCCAATTTCATCTCCTTGCTCCCTGAATTATTCTGCCATGAGCTTTTCTGATAATGGAGGAACAGCAACCTTAGAGGTTGCTAAGGTGAGGATAGCCCTCAAGCTATCTTTCCATTTCAAGAGGGAAGGGAAATGGGGATCCTCTCCAAAGAAGTCACCTTTCCAATAAAGACTAGCTTATTTTGTAGTTGACCAAAAATTGCCAAAGACAGAAGAGAAGAAACCTTCGTGAAATGTTTGCTTGTGATGATCAGGGATTAACATTCTAGCACAAGCCAAAAGTCTTGGTCAACTCGCTTCCTTTCTCTGGGCTTCCTCAGTTTCCCCATCCATAAAATGAGAGAGTTAGATTAGATGAAGTTAGAGGGTTAGACTAGATGATATTAGAGCTCCTTTCCATCTCTTCTGTTCAGATTGTCTCTGAACTCCTCTCTGGAGTTTATTCACTTTACTCTCATAGCCCCACTAGCACTGACAGGTTGAGTCCCCAGAGCTCAGCTACTACTCCACCTAAAGGATTATGGGATTTTCTCTAATGTGCTGTTGGCTCTAGCCCCCATCCAATGTATTCCCCCTAATATCAATCAACTACTTATCTCTTCAAATAATTGGTTGCTATTACTTTAATACTACAAATAAGTGAGTAACATCAATTAGCTTTTACAATCTATGAAAATCCAAAGAATAACATTGCAGCTACATGACCACCTGCAGCTTCAGGAGTAAAGTTGGCCTGGTTGACCTGGGCAGCCTGTAGCCCTTTGCTTCAAGACACTTCCCTTTCAGTATTAGATTGGATCACTGACATGGATGGACTGCGAGAGATCAGGCTCCTTGGAATTTCATCTATAAACCTCCTTCTAGAATAGCATTTTTTCCATCTATGGATCTTTAAAGGAGCTTTGAAATCAACCTTCCCCCCAATCTACCTCTTCTAACCAATTTTTAATAAAGCCATCTTTAAATATGAATCCCCAGTAGTTTTCCCAAGTCCTGAATGTTGCTGGAATTAATAATAAGAGTTTTTTTTTTCTTTTTTAAAGAAATCAAATGGATTACAAATGAGATTATCATCAATCTCTAGCTAGAAAGAACCTCAGAGGCCATTTGATCCAATTTCCTCATTTTACAAGTGAAGAAACTGAGCCCAGATAAATTAACTGACTTGCCAGAGGTCACAAATCTATAGCATCATAGATCTAGAGTTGGGAGGGACCTCAAAAAGCCATTTGGTTCCACCTCCTCATTTTTTTCAGATGAGGAAATTGAGATCCAGAAATGATGGGACCTCACCAGGATCTCACAGGTAGTAAATTACAGAGTCTAGTTTTTTAATTTGGACCCCAAGACACCAAGTTCAATGGTGCTAATTCAGCCCACTATTGTTTTCCATGATGCTTCCAGGTCTTGTACTTAAAGATATTTCAAGCCTATGGTTGAAGATTTCTTCATTTTCTCTAAATGCCTAAACATTAGCATGAAAATCAGTGAAAACACGTTTGTTCCTTTTCCTGGATCAACAGTGACACTGATTTATAACGTAATAGAGATTTCCCCCAGAGCTTAATAACAGAGGTTACACCCTAATAAATGCATTTCCTGGAGGCTTACTAGACCAAGTCTCTAATCTAGTAGACTTTTAGAATAATGTGGGCAATTTTTCTGGGTTACTAGGGAAATTTCTAAGGAATTGGCACCTTCTAAAATAGGAATATTCAACAAACATTTTTATTGGAGGATTTTTTTTTCCCTACAAATTAATTCCTACCTGAGAAATAGACATGCATAATTTCACGTCCTCGGCAAGTATCTATTAGAAATGTTCACCATATGTAGCTTAAAGCGTGAGCTGCCTTTTGGGCTGTTTAACTTTAATTATCCTTAAAACCTTCAGGATCATTAAGAGAATTAAGCTGTAGAATACTCTTCTAATGTAGTCGCTCATGTCAAGATTTCTATTCCCCCCTCCCCAATTTTTTTCTGGTTGCTCTATCCCAGCCAGTTCTGTACAGGTTGCCTATCGCCATCCGAGTGGGCTTCAGGCACTGGCACAGGTTGATCAGTGACAGGGAAATCTTTATATACACATGCTTGTAGCATCTGTCATGAAACCCCAAGATTAATGAATAGTCGGTGGCGTAACATGTCCAAATGTCACCAGACGTGGCCACCGTTTTGATCAGGTCTGAGTGACCTGGAGAAGAGCCTCATTCTGACAGCTAGAGGGGAGGAAATAATCACATTGAACGGAGAAGTCCAGATTCCCACAACTTGTAATGACAGCTCTCTGCATATTGATTCGGTTTGTTAATAAGCTCAGAAGTTCAAAGCCTTCTTCAGACAAACCAGCTTCCCCCATAGAGTGGCTGTTCCTCATGCCTCCTAAATGGAGAGGAGTAGGAAACAGAATTCTTCAAAGCTGCCTCCCACCCCTACTTTCCCCCTTTTCAAGAGGACCTTGGGTTGAACTTTCATTTAAATTCCCTTTACCACAAAGAAATGACACCCAAATCGTTCTGAGTGCTACTAAAAGATGATGCGAGCTGAATCATGCCTTTTTCATAAGAGATTTTTCCAAAGACATTCTCTGGTAATGGAACCTGGCTCTTTTTTTCTTTCAAATTTCATTTTTGTCATCTATAAGCTCTGGGCTCACTCTTCCAGCCCCACTAGCACTGACAGGTTGAGTCCCCAGAGCTCAGCTACTACTCCACCTAAAGGATTATGGGATTTTCTCTAATGTGCTGTTGGCTCTAGCCCCCATCCAATGTATTCCCCCTAATATCAATCAACTACTTATCTCTTCAAATAATCGGTTGCTATTACTTTAATACTACAAATAAGTGAGTAACATCAATTAGCTTTTACAAAAGGTATTTACTGAGAAAATACAAACACATCCATCCCCCCCAAAACTGAAGGGAGAAAGGGAGATGCTCCCCTCTTCCACCTCAAGCCTCCTTTATAATGAGACTTATATTTTATTGATGTTTTCTGCTTTTAATGCCATTCCTTTCCTAATATGCCCCTTCCCTCCATTTTTGCCTGGAAATCTTTCTCTTAGATCTTTTTTAAATGTTCAGCAAAGTCATGCAACATATTGATGGTCTGAAAGAATATACAACATTTCACATCCAGAGTTAACAAAGGAAGGAAGGTACATTTTCTCATCTTTTCTGAGAGGCCAAATTTATTCATCATAATCACGCAATTTTGTATTTTGTTTCATTGTTCTTTCCATTTACATTTTTGCAGTCATTATGTATATTGTTTTGTTGGTTCTCCTCATTTTGCATTAACTCATGCCAGTCTGCATGTTTCTCTGAATTTTTACATAGACATCATTCTTTACAGAACAAAATATTCCAATATTTCAACATTCACATACACATGTGTACATTCATTTCTACAATTTGTTTAATCATTTCCCAATCAATGGTTCCTACTTAGTTCTGGCCCTTTGCAGCTACACACTTCCCCCTTTTGAAAGTGGAATTTTAAGGGAAAAGACCTAACTATCTTCTTCTTTTTTTATTTAATACTTTTTATTTACCAGATATATATATGCATGGGTAATTTTACAACATTGACAATTGCCAAACCTTTTGTTCTAATTTTTCCCCTCCTCCCCCCCCCCCAGATGGCAGGTTGACCAATACATGTTACATATGTTAAAGTATAAATTAAATACAATATATGTCTACATGTCCAAACAGTTACCTATGCAATGCTAATGTTGAGAGATATAACAATCTTCTGCTAGATTTACTCTTATTATCTTGCTTTTTCTGTGTGACACTGAATGTACTTCCCTTCCTCCAATCTCCTTACAAATGCAAAAGAAAGCACAAAGGATTTTAATTAGTTCTAGAAATTCACTCACTTCTCTTTATTCTAGCAAATAAGGCACAGAAGCTTCACAGTTAATTAACTGTCTGATAATGAAGATGTTCTTTTCTTTGTTCTGGTATCAATGACCATGCTGGATAGAGCACCAGTCCTAGAGTCAGGAAGATCTGAGTTCAAATCTGACCTCAAATACTAGCTGGGTGACTCTGGGCAAGTCACTTCACTCTGTTGGTCTCAGTTTACTCACCTGTAAAAAGAGCTGGAGAAGGAAATGGCAAACCAGTATCTCTGCCCAAAGGATCCCAAATGTGGTCATAAAGAATGAGACGCAACTCTAAGGTCCCCCACAACAACAAATGGCTATGCTAAAAGCCTCTGGAATAAGGTTAAACAGATTTATTCTTTTCCTCAAAACATTTTTTCCCAAAAAGATGTAACTATATAGACAGATAGATATAGATATAGATCTGTTATATATTACATATTTTATAGTATATGTATAATAGTTTCCTATCTATATGTAGTTTTTTATATTACACACATATATATGTATATGTGTGTGAGATCTATGGAACTGTGAGACACAGGTATCCATCACCTACTGATGGATTATATCACTCTTGAATAGATAAAATAAATTACAACAATGTCCCTGTCAATCTATAACCCTTGCTGGTTTATTCATTGTCTTTGTTTGTTTGTTTGTTTGAGAGGCAACTGGGGTTAAGTGATTTGCCTGAGGACACACAGTTGATAAGTGTTAAGTGTCTTGAGGGCAGTTTTGAACTCAAGTCCTCCTGATTACCAGGACTGATGCTCTATCTACTGATGCTCTATCCACTGTGCCATCTAGCTAGCTGCCCTAATTTATTTATGTAAGTGGCTAGCAAAGATCCTAAAAATTCTTTTAACACCCTCATCCCTGGCCCTGAGATGCTGTTATGAATATTTTGATATAAAGATCTTTTAGTAACTATTTTTGCATCATTGCAAATTGCTTTCCTGAAGTTTTGACCAATTCTCCACTGCACTAAAATTAACTCTTATCCTTATGCTTGTTTTTTCCCCACCTCTGTAATGATGATCCTTTACATCCTTCCCTCTTTGCCCATTTGCTGGATTTGAGATAAAACCTCAGCTTTGTTTTAATTTCCGCTCCTCTAATTATCAATGATTTGAAGTGATCTTTTATATAATTGATTTTGATTTTCTTCTAAATTGCTTTCGTTTGTAATTCTTTTGAGAACTCTTTTTTTGAGAATTCTTTTTGAGAATTCTTATTATTTGAGACTTAGTATCCATTGGGGAAAAGCTCTTGATCAAATATTTTTGTTAATTCCTTCCATGTTCCATAGTATATATTAGACCTTTATCAAAAACATTTGGTGTAAAAGTTTTTACCCTTGAGCTAACAATTTCGTTTATTATCCTAGATATATGGAACTTGTTCATGTAAAAGCTTTTTAATTTCATATAATTTTATCTTTTTGTGATCTCCTCTCTACTCTTCTTCGTTAAGAATTCTTCCCCTAGTCATAACTGTGAAAGGTGCCTCAATCCCTTTTTCTCCATTTTTTCAGAATAATTTTACCTTTTATAAGTTTCCATGTGGAATTTATTATAGTAGATGATTGTAAGATAATAGATGAAACCCTTTTTTAGCCAAATTGCTTTCTAGTTTTCCCAGCAGATCTTATTGAATAAAATGCTTCCCCAAGCAGTTATTGTTCTTGTTTATTGAACAGAATTTGATTGTTTCTCATGATTTCATTTTCTTCTATGTCCCAGGATCCTTAATCCTGTGCTTCATTCTCTATCTTCATCCATCTATCTTTTCATCCCTCCTCAAGGTTCCCCTGCTCTCCCTCCTCCCATTCTTCATTGAGAAAAATTGAGGTCCTTGGCTAAGAGCTTCCTTCCTTCCCTCCTCATCTCATGTCACTTAGATCTTTCCTTGGCTTTTTCCTTCAGTTTGGTCTTAAATGAAGACCTCTTCTTGCCAAGGAAAATCCCTCTACATGCATTCATAATTCCATCTTATCTTGTTTCTAAGTCCTTTCCCAGATCATTTACCCTTCACTGGCTATGTTCATTTCCCTTATGTATCTTGACACCTTATTTCAGTACCACACTCTCCTTTACACTAAAATCCCTTGACCCTTTGTCCTTATTGATGATCATATGTCAAAATTCAGCCTTGGATCATTCCCACTGCCTTCTTTCTTCATTACTAATCACATGCTACTGAATGAAGCTGGAGAAAGTCACAAAACTATACTGATTAGATATGCCATAAATTTATATTACATAGTCAAGTGGGCCCTCATTGTTGCAAGGCAATTCTTTTATATCTCCCTTATTGATTGCTATTCCATTTTATTCAAAATCTTTTCATCCCTCCCCAAGGCTCCCACTGCTCTCCCTCCTCCCATTCTTTGTTGAGAAAAATTGAGGTCCTTGGCTAAGAGCTTCCTTCCTTCCCTCCTCATCTCATGTCACTTAGATCTTTCCTTGGCTTTTTCCTTCAGTTTGGTCTTAAATGAAGACCTCTTCTTGCCAAGGAAAGTCCCTCTACATGCATTCATAATTCCATCTTATCTTGTCTCCTACAACAGATTGTCCCTTCATCATTCCCTCTTTTTTCTAATCTTTCCTTTCTGCCTTTAAACACGATGTCTTCAATAGTCTTAAAACACTATCACCGGATTTTTTCATCTCTACTAGATATATTTCTCAAACTCTCTTCCCTTTCATAGATAAACTCCTTGAGAAGGCCATCTACAACTTGTGGATCTACTCCTTCCCCTTTCACTCTCTTCCAAACCCTCATCATATTGAAAAATGGTTCTTTAATGACTATGCTTTCTCCATAAAGGAGTTTTTTTATTTTATTAAAAGCTTTTTCTGTATCTATTTACATATTCCTATGACTTAGGGTATTTTGTTATGATTTTAATATAATTATATCAATTGTTTTACTAAATATAATCATCATATTGCTAGTATAAATTCAACTTGGTCACAGGTAAATACATTTAATTTAATAATTAAAATAATTTGTTCAGATATATGGCTCAGGTCTTTTTGTTAGGATTTTATTTAAAATTTTTCAATCAATATTCCTTAGTGATGTTGCTCATTTACTCTTTTTGTTTGCTTTCTTTCTCCTTAGTTTAAGCATTAAAACCCCACTGGTCTCAGAAAAGGAATTTTGGGACATATTTCCTTTCTCAATTGTTGTGAATAATTTGTGCAGCATAGGAATTAATTGCTCTTTACTTTTTTTGGTGGTAATGATCTATAAAATCTTCTGGAGCAGTCTCTCCATTCATCTCCAACTTCTGATAAATACCTTTTAAATCATGATCCTAGAATTCTATCATCCTATAACTTGTCCAATGTCATGCTCTCAGATTGAACTAAGATCTTTATTTCTCGATTTCTTAATTTGAGTAGCTCCTATTTTTGTAGGTAATCATTTTTCTTTTGAATTCTGATAACTTCAGTCATATAATTATATATACCGTGTTCTGACAATTTTTTTTCTTTTCTGTTATGAATTCATTTTGTTCATTTTTTGTATTTTTCTATTTTGATTTTATTTTTTGATGAGATTGGCTAAAAATTTATCAATTTTGTTAGTCTGTTTAAAGAACAAGTTTTTAATTTTATTTGCCATTTCTATAGTTTTTTGTTTTGGTTTTGTTTTGGTTTTTTGCTTTCTATCCTATATGCTCCTCTTATTCTCATTATATCATCTTTTGTGCTTAATTTGGATTTGTTCATTTGTGAATCTTGCCAGTCCGGGGACTTCTAACCCATTTTGTTCCATAGACCCCTCTATGGAAGTCTCTGAACCCCTTCGGAAGGACAAATACTTTTAAAATTATAAAAACGTACAGGATTACAAATGAAAGTAATTATATCAAAAGACTATTATAGAGTCAGCTAGATGGAACTGTGGATAGGGCACTGGCTCTGAAGTCAGGAAAATGTGAGTTCAATTTTGTTCTCACTTAACACTTTCTAGCTGTGTAATCCCAGGCAAAGCACTTAACCCCCATTGCCTCGCCACCCCCCAAAAAAATCAGGTAAAAAAGAAATTATAAGATTATTTTAAAATAAGTAATGTAATTTTTTCTCTGAGGACTTAAGTTGGTTATATTCCCAAATTCCTGTGTGTTGCCTTATCATGAGAGTTCTTATTCATTGTTTCTATTATTTGTTTTTTAACCTGCTCATATTCAGCATGCCATTATTTAGTTTCCATTTAGGCAGGAATCTTTTGCTTGTGTTTCCTTTGTGAAATATTATTTAAATGCATTTTGGTTTGTGATTCATGTATTTAATATTTCTGACATTATAGATACATTTAAAATATTTCTCAGGTACAGAGAAATTATAAGGTACCCATTTTTAAATGTATCCATTCAAAAGAAATTCTAAGGCTTTCAGATCTAAGAATTCAACATTTTTCTTTTTATCTTTCTTTGATTTCCCCAGTTCTGAGAAAAAACAATAGTGTCCTACTGTTGTTAAGTTACTGTCTGTATCTTTTTACAACTCAGCAGAGTTTTCCTTTATGACTTTACAAATTTTTTCTTCTTCTAGCAAACAGACATTTTCTTTTTATACTATTTCATTGTCTAAGATATCTTTAAAGAAAATGATTATGTCAACTGTTTTATTGGATAGAACCATCTTTGCATCACTAGTATAAATTCAACTATGTCACAATGAATAATTTATTTGGACACATTGCTGCAGGTTTTTTTTTGCTAAGATTGTATTTAAATTTTATGTATTAGTATGGTGATAATTATTTATTATCCCTATATCTTTTTTCGTCACTCCCTGGTTTAAGTATTAGGACTTTATCTCAGAAAAGGAATTTGGCATGGTATTTTCTTTCTCAATTGCCATGAATAATTTTTGCAATATAATAATCAATTGTCCCTTATGTTTTTGATGGTATTTTGATAATATTTAATTCTAATTATCTCTCTTGACATTGTGAACTTTTGTGAACTTTTGCTTTGCTTCTGCCTTAGGTCGGATAGATGCTGGCCCCAAATATAAGCCCGGTATCTGGAGAGATTGAATCAACAAGTAGGATGATAATTTTTTTCTTTTCTTTTTAAAAAAACCCAATATATGCATATATATTTATACAATCATCTTGCCGCACAAGAAAAATCAAATCAAACCAGAAAAATAAAATGAGATGCAAAATAAAATGCAAAGCAAACAACAAAAAGAGTGAAAATGCTATGTTGTGAACCAAACTCAGTTTCTCTGGGTGTAGATGGCTCTCTCCATCACTAAACAATTGGAACTGGTCTGAATCACCTCACTGTTGAAAAGAGCCAAGTCCATCAGAGTTGATCATCTCATAATCTTGCTGTTGCTGTGTATAATGATCTCCTGGCTCTTCTCATTTCACTTAGCATCAGCTCATGTAAGTCTCTTCAGGACTCTCTGAAATCATCCTGCTGATCATTTCTTACAGAACAATAATATTTCATAACATTTAGATACCATAACTTACTCAACCATTCTCCAATTGATGGGCATCCCTTCAATTTCCACTTTTTAGCCACTACAAAAAAGGGTATGCGGTTTGATAACCCTTTGAGTGTAGTTAGGATGATAATTAAAAAAAAAACTTTTTTGCTAAATATGACTAAATAGTCAACAATGATATACAAATACTTAGGCAGGATATATATATGGACAAGGTATAACTTCCAAGGATGCACTCAGAACACAGCATCAACAGTCTACTTGGGAATTAAAAGTCATGAGTACAAAGAACCAAAACAAGAATTCTTTAGATTTAGAAACAAAAAATTCCTTTAATCATTTCCAGCTTTCCCAGAGAGTTACTGAGATCAGGGCAACCTTCTAGGTGCAAGCAACCTCTGATCACGGAACATTGGATTGAAATGTTTTGCATAATATAATAAAACATTCTTTTCCCATGCTTCAAGTTGACAAAAATACAAAGAAGCATAACATGGAATATAGCATAAAGGGCATCATGAAATTTAAGTTGAAGCTCTGACTCCACAATTAAATAGCTGTGTGACCTTGGTTGATGAAAAAATCCATCAGAGCCACTCTTCCTGGAAAAAAATCACTTGATTTTACAAATTTAAAAACCAAAGATTTTATCCTCTTTGAGCTTCAGATTCTCCCTCAAAATGAAGAGGTTGGATGAAGTGATCTTATGAGCTCATTGTAGCTCTGACATTTTAATATTTGCCCTGTAAGACCATGTAATCTAAGACATGGACCCTTAAAACTATAATGCTTTCAGGATTAGCATTAAGTGCCAGGTGAATGGTACAATTAGGTCTCTAAGATTGCAAAGACTGGGGAGATGCCAGAGTCGGACTAGCCATGGAAAGTTTAGAGGAAGGGGCATTGAGAATGGGCAGGATTTTACAAGATGGGACATAGGATATGGAGGTACCTTATTCAGTTCAGGGAAAGTTCAGGAAGTTTTTGAGGGATACTGAATGCTCAACTTTGCTATATCATGGGACGAACACAGAAAAGTAGTGAAAGAAACAGAAAAACTATTTTGGAGTTCAAATGTAGCAGGCCTTAAATGGCAGGCTAAAGAATTCTTTAATCTTCAAATCATGGGGGATTATGAAAGGTCTTTGAGTGACAAGATAAAATCAATACTCTATAGTGTGTGCAGAATGGACAGGAGGAGGAAAAACCCAATAGAACCAAACAAACTACCTAGGACACCATTTGCAAAATCTGCAATGCCCATGATAATCCAATTCTATTAAGCAAACATTTATTAAACTTCTATTGCACTCAAAGCATTCAGCTGTAGGTTAGAGATACAGAGACAAAATAAAGCCTAGTCCCTGGTTTTCTGGATCTGGCAGAGAGCTAAAATACATAATCAAATGTTCATATAACAAGAATGAACATATGTGCACTAGGAAGATACTGAAATGAAATAGAAGACCCATATATATATATATGAAGAGTTATAATGTCTACCTGTGTGAAATTGGTTAAATCATGTCATTTTTTCCCTCATATGGTGAACATTTCATTCTTTGAGAAAGGAATTGCTAAGTTCTGAACTTAATACACACAAAATAACATCACAAAAAATTCAGATTAAATTTAATAGATGAAGAGCTAACTCTGAAAAGGCTGTCCATTTACAATCATGCTATCTACTCATCAAAATAAATGTTAATTAGTAAACAAAAAAAATAATAATAATTAGAAAAAAGAGTTAGCTTGTGTGTATTTGAAATAATATAAGTACTTTTCTATAAGAAAAAGAAGTATTTTACCAAATAATTACTGATAAAAATATGGCACTAAGTCTAATTTAATTAATTTCTATAACATCACCAATTTATTATATTTGCATAATCCAAACATTAGTAGTCAATATTTATCCAACTGTATGTCTTTTTTTGTTGTTGTTTCTGGAAGAAGCATTTTCTAGATGTAATCATATATCTTAAGTGTGCTTGGTAGGTAGACTCCCAACTATTTAAAATATTTTGTAGTTATTTTGAATAGAATTGATTATTCTATGTCTTTCAAGCTTCAATGGTATTATGTGCTAGATTAGAGAAAGGCAACTAATTTTGTGGGTTTGTTTTGTATCTTGCACTTTTATTGAAGTTATTGTTTCAGTCAACTTTTACTTGATTACCTAAGTATTTGTAATTATCTTTCAGTGGCAATGATTTTATTTCTTCTCAGCCTATCTTACCTTCAATTTATTGGGTCCTTCCAATAGATAGCATAAAAGAGTGATCAAAACTGATTTTCTTAACCACTCATCTTACTAAAAAGTCACTTAGGGAAATAGAGTAGTTGATCAGTGAAGTAGGCTAGGCTTACAAAAAACAATAGTCAATGACTAGTAATCTAATATTTGATAAACCCAAAGACTCCAACCCCTGGCAGAAATTTTTTGATAAAAATTGCTGGGAAAATTAGGAATTAGTATGGCAGAAACTAGACATTGACTAACACCCTATATCAAGATAAAGTCGAAATTGGTTCATGATTTAGACGTAAAAGGTGATTCTATATACAAAATAGAAGAATAAAAGATAGTTTACCTCCCAGATCTATGAAGGAGGAAGGAATTTATGACCAAAGAAAGCTGAAAACATTATCAGATACAAAATGGATAATTTTGATTATATTAAAAGTTTTTATACAAAGAAAACTAATGCAGCCAAGCTTAGAAGGGAAACAGAAACCTGGGGGAAATTTTTATATGCTAGAGTTCTGATAAAATTCTCATTTCGAAATACATAGAGAATTGACTCAGATTTATAAGACTACAAACCATACTCCAATTGATAGAAGATCAAAGAATATGAACAATTTTCAGAGGAACAAATTAAAGCCATTTCTAGTCATATGAAAAAATGCCCTAAGTCACTAATGATTAGAAAAATGCAAATTGAAACAACCCTCGGGTGTCACTACATACCTCTCAGATTGGTTAAGATGACAGGAAAAGATTAATTTTGGAGGGACACCAATACATTGTTAGAATCATGAACTGATCCAACCATTCTGGAGAGCAATTTGGAACTGTGCCCAAATTGCCCATACCTTTGATCCAGCAGTATCTCTACTGGGCCTGTATCCCAAAGAGATATTAAAGGAGGGAAAAGGACCCACGTGTGCAAAAATGTTTGTGGCAGCCCTTTTTGTAGTGACTAGAAACTGGAAACTGAGTGGATGCTCATCAGTGGGAGAATGGCTGAATAAGTTATGATATATGAAGGTTATGGAATATTATTGTTCTGTAAGAAATGATCAGCAGGATGATTTCAGAGAGACTTGAAGAGACTTAAATGAACTGATGCTAAGTGAAATGAGCAGGAACAGCAGATCACTGTACACGGCAACAGTTAGATAATGTGATGATCAATTCTGACGGAATTGTCATCTCTTTTTGACAATGAGGTGGATTCAGGGCAATTCCAGTAGACTTGTGAGGGAGAGAGCCATCTACATCAGAAAAGAGACTATGAGGCTTGAATATGGATCATCATAATAGTATTTTCACCTTTTTGTTGTTATTTGCTTGTTTTTTTTTTCATTTTTTTCCTTTTTGGTTTTTCTTGTACAACATGACAAATATGGAAATAGGCAAAGAAAAATTGTACATGTTTAACATATATTGGATTACTTGATGTCTAGGAGAGAGGGTGGGAAGAAAGGAGGAGAAAGATTTAGGTTTTGTAAGGGTGAATGTTAAAAACCATCTTTATATATATTTTGAAAATAAAAAGCTATTATTTTAAGTCACTTAGTTTCTTCATTATAGATAATGCTTCTATAGGAAGATTCTATTCTCTCTCCTTCCACAACCACCATTTTGGAAGGTTCCCCAAATATTCTTTAATGCATTTTTCAATACTATTTTATTTTTTCCAATTGCATGTACATTTTCAACATTCATTTTTGTAAGATTTTCAGTCCCTAGTTATTTTTCCTCCCTCCCTTACCTCCCCCTTCCCCAAAACAGCAAGCAATATGTTACAATTTATACATCTACAATCATTTTAAACATATTTCCATATTTGTTAGGTTGTGAAAGAAAAATCAGAATAAAAGGGAAAAAACAAAATGAAGAAAAAGCAAACCAAAAAAGGGAAAATACTATGCTTTGATCCTCATTCAAACTTTATAGATCTTTCTCTGGATGCGGATGGCATTTTCCATCCCAGATCTTTTGGAATTGTCTTAGATCACTGTATCACTGAGAAGAGCTAAATTTATCAAAGTTGATCATCACATACTCTTGCATCACATAATCTCTCTAGACGTCAGTTTTCTCCTCTACAAAATTATAGGCATAGATTAGGAGGCTTCTAAAGTCACTCCTCAATTTATATCTAGGAGCCTGTGAGTTTCAGAATCAGTCCCATTAGTGTTTAGGGAAGCACTGAAAATCTGTAGAGAGCCAGCACTTAACACAGTGCCTGACACACAGTATTCCCTTCATAAGTGACTTTAGTACCTAGCTCATTGGATTATTGTGATTCTCAATAATATCTTTTTTATATTATTAGTTTATTTTTCCAAATACATGCAAAGATATTTTTCAACACCCACCCTTGCAAAACCTTGTGT